>NW_027507754.1:417500-662709 GCF_037356315.1 Lithobates pipiens | reverse complement strand
TTGATACTTACCTGCTTTGAGTAATGGAATTTTCACAGAGTGGCCCCAAACCACCTCTTCTCGCTTCTCCTCAAGGAATGCATTAAAGTAGAACTATGGGCAACAGGAGCCATAGGCACTTGTCAAACGCCTGAGAGGAAGTAGTGGGGGCGAGCCTTACTGGCACTGTGTGTATCTTTAGACGCACACAGCCCAGCAGTGTGTGCATGGGTGCCTTCTTAGCACACAGCTTGAGGAGGTGGCACCTGGAGGAGGGAAAAGTAGAAACCACCAGTGGGGGGCTGCCAGAAAGAGGATGCAAGGGACCTTTTCTTAGATTTATATTTTTTCATTGAATTCTTCCTGAAAAACAGCTGTGCACTTCCTGTCCTGTGCCATGGGCCTGGGTACCCTGTCCCCACTTCTGTCAGACATCGCCGCAGTGAGGTACATCAGAAGTCCAACCCCCCCCTCCTCCTCCTCCTTCCCCTACTATCAGGCCAGTAGGAGGGCGTAGCCGCGCTTCACGCACGCACAGTAGGAACCTTACCACAATGGTGGCAGCAGCACCCAACAGCTGATGGAAATATGGTGCCAACATGGCTGGACTCCAGGACAGGCAAGTGTCCCAATATTAAAAGTCACCAGCTACATTGTATAAGCGGCACTCCGCTTTAAGCCTCACAGCTGGATATCTGCAGTGTGAGACCATCTAAGACACTGCTGCCACAGACTGATCGTCTCACCAGGCTTGGGAGTGAGATTTGCAAGCATCTCCCCTGCATCTGCACTGTGGATCTGTGCTTCCTCTAATTCACCTTCCGATAGAGATTATATTAGATATATATCTATCTCTATCTAATATATAGAAATATAAATATATGTTAGGGCTGAAACAAAAAACATTAATCGTCAACCACCGTATTTATCGGCGTATAACACGCACTTTTCCCCCTTAAAATCGGGGGAAAGTCGTGGGTGCGTGTTATACGCCGATCCCCACTGTCAGTGAGGCTAAAATACCGAGCGCCGCCGAAAAAGACCGAGCCGACTACTCGGCTCCACTCGTAGTCCCGCCTCCCTGTTTCTGGAGCGAGCGCTGACGAAAAAGACAGAGCCGACTACTCGGCTCCACTTGTAGTCCCGCCTCCCTGCTGTTTCTGGAGCGAGCGCTGACGAAAAAGACCGAGCCGACTCTACTGTGTACTTGGCTCGGCTTGCTAGTGTGTATGGGGCTTAAGGCCTGGTTCACACCTATGAATTTTCTTTAGTACGTTTTCAGTTTTGCAGAAACACACTACAGGCCATTTAAATGGTTTCCTATGGATGCAGTTCACATCTGTTCATTTTATGGAAAGGACCAGGGATTTTTTTTTTCTGCTTTTTGGTTCCATAGACTTCAATGGAATATAAATGTGTATTGAAAAAATAAAAAATAAAATAAAAATAAAAACACAAAATGCATCTGGAATATGCAAACTGCATAGGTGTGAATCAGGCCTTAAAGCTGCTGTAACAAAAAGCATGCAAAATTTGTGAGTATAATACTTACCTTTTTACTTGTTAGAGACTCATTGAGGATAATGCACTAGGCCTGTACACTCCATTTTGTTTTGTGATTTACCTGCCAACTAGTCATCTGCCCTCTGCTTTGATATTTTATGGCCACAGTTTCCACAGTAAACCTCTGTGTGGAATTTGTACTTATATAGGCAAGCCTAGAATAAGGATTACCCATAGGTACTGTAAATATCTCCTAAACATGCGCCTTTTAGGAGATTTTTACAGTGTTTTGTACTGATGAGGTCAACATATGTGCTGTGAAGAAACGCCCCCCCCCCCCCCCCCCCGTGCCATTTAACCAGCGAGTGCCATGATTGGTGGCTCCCACGCCGCATGGGCGTGAGTGTCATCACGTGGCTCCATCCATTCACAGAGCTGGAGTCCGCAGCCCCCCGGAAGGAAGAGGGGTGTACATGGATCTGACTTGCAGCAGGGACAGCGCAGGCTTTGTTTGCAGCCAAGTATCACATAATGTGCTAGTATGCAATGCATACTAGCACATTAGGCTTTTAGTTTGCATGGCTAAAGGAAGAAAAACCCAGATGGGTTTACTTCCTCTTTAAGTGGACCTGTTGCTTTACTCTGCACAGGCAACCGAGTGCCTGAAGGAAAGCCGGATCCTGTTTGCATAACTAAATATCCTCTGGCCAGCCAATAAATTCTAAAGCAAAGCTCTGGCTCAAAGCAACAGAGCAGGGGGTTCAGCTTTCATTCTCCAAGCTGCATTGGGAACATAATGCATGGACTTTGATAAACCGGTAAGAGTAAAACCTTCTCTGCTACGTACTTAACAGGCAGGAGATGCACTTTATTCATACAGTACAGCTTAGCAATAAGACTACAAAGCTGCATTTACACACAAACCTTCATCAATTCGCTACAAAGTGTGAATTTTAGAACCACAGATAAAGTCGGATTCATCCCTTTAACAGTTGGATCGAGTCCCTGCCAAATCTCCTCTACACAGAGATTTTCCTTTTCACACATCAGGTGGACGGGGAGCTCTGCCAAGCAGTGAACATTAAACGACTGTGTGATAGCGGATCCCCCCCCCCCCCCCAGCTCTGCAAGAACGGCCAAGCTCAGTCCCACAGCGCCATCAATCACACTAACAAGAGGACATCTAATGGCAAAAATACACACTGCGCCGATTGATAAACTCCCATTCACTTCTTCTATAACCTCATTTGTTAACGGTGTAGTTCTAAACAAAAATCACAACATTCAAAAAAGTACAAACCATGGATGTAGCAAAATGTAGAATATGGCCAAAAAGTACAGATTACACATCATGTCTTTTAAAAAGGTATATTAAGCAGTTGCCGACTGCCCCATAGCAGATTTACTGCTACAGGGCGGCTGTTCTGTGCAGAGACAATGCCACCAGTTTAACCTGTCACAAGGCAGGGAGGGAACCATGTGGTCTATGCCAAATTCTGATCATCCCAACCACATTATGTCCCGAGCTGACTTGCACATAATACAGCTTTCCTCTGAAATGATCAATGTGTCAGTGAACACATTTCATAAACATTACAGCAGGGAAATAACTGATTTCCACATTGATGCCAACGCAACATTTTGCTTTAACTGAACTTTTTGTGCAAAGAGCAAAGTACAAATATGATGATAAAAAAAGATCATTTAAAAATAGCTCTGTTGCAACAAAGTTTTTATACTGTAGCCAGTTAAAGCTGAACTCCACGTTGAACATCTATTTTCTAAATGCATAAAGCCGATGGCTACTAATGAAAACACATGTAAAGCATTGCTAAGGTTTATATTTTTAATGCAAGCATGAAGTGATTTCAAGTTAGAAATAGTGCAACCTTTCAAACCTGTGTTTCTTTTGGCTTTGTTTAGTAGGATTCTAAGAGGAAAAGAGGGGAGAATTGATGCAGCTGTGCATAGCGCTGATCTCTTTTCCCCTCTCTTCCCCTTCACTCAGGGGAACACAGAAACTGAAACTTTATTTTTTTTTTTTTTTTTTTTTTTTTTTTAACTTAAAGGGGGTTGTAAAGGTTTGAGTATTTTTTATTTTTTTTTGAAATAACAACATGTCATACTTACCTCCTCTGTGCAAGGGTTTTGCACAGAGCGGCCTCGATACTCCTCTTCTAGGTTCCCTCAGCGGCACTCCTGGCTGCTCCTCCTCTCTAGTGCCCCCATGGAGAGCCGCATTCCATGGGGACACTCGTTCTCCCGAGTCCTGTTGCTGCATCCATTGGCCCTGCCCCCCCATGTCACTGGATTTGATTGACCATAGCAGGAGCCAATGGCTTCTGCTGCTATCAATCTAGACAGTGAGGACCCGAGACAGTGGTTGGAGCTGCTCTGCTCGTCCTGGTCACTGGAAAGGTTGGGTCCAGGCAAGTAAAAGGGGGGCTCTGGGGGGGCAGCTGCACTACAGGTTATTCACCTTAATGCATAGAATGGAATAAGGTGAAAAACTGAGGGTTTACAACCCCTTTAATGCAAACAATGGTTGTAAAAACTTACAGACCACTTTGACCTACAGGTAAGGCTAGATTAAGGCTTACCTGTAGGTCCAAGAAATATCTCCTAAACCTACATGGTTTAGGAGATATTTGCAAACACAGGCACTGCTGTCTACGGCACACTGAGCATCACGCTGCTAACGGCGATATGGCGTTAGCGGCGGCTCCCATGTGCATGGGATGTCACCACGGCTCCAGCCAATCACAGCCCCAGAGCCATGATACCCGGAAAGGAGATGGACGCTCCGTGGAAGAGGAGACAGCGGTGACATCGCTGGCTCCTGTGTCAGGTAAGTGACACATAATGGGCTACTATGCATCAAGGAGACAAAGAGGAAGTAAACCCATCAGGGTTTACTTCTCCTTAAAGTTAAAAAAAAAAAAAAAAAAAAAGTTAAGTTTAATAACACTTTAATCACTTACTTACAATTTTATTAAAGAAATAGGTTTTCAATCCTTGCCTATATTCATGTTTAGGCTGGTGCCATGACCGCAGCTCCAGCCTTCTTGTATCAAGGTGGCTCCTTTTTCTTGCAGAATCCTATGGAGCCACCATTGCATGCAGGGACTAGCATTGTGTCTCTTGCTACACTGTATGCATTAATATATATATAAAAAAATAAAAACACAGACAGACACACACACACACACAGCCTCATAACCTAGGATGGCAAAACACCCCCCAACTCCAAGCTATCAGACTGGCTGGAGACTGCACTGTCCACTGACTTATTTCATTAACCACTACAGCCCCGGACCAATAAACACCTTAAGGACCAGAGGTCTTTTTCCAATTTTACACTGCGCTGCTTTAACTGGTAATTGCACGGTCATGCAATATTGCACCCAAACGAAATTTGCGTCCTTTTCTTCCCACAAATAGAGCTTTCTTTTGATGGTATTTGATTGCCTCTGCGATTTTTATTTTTTGCGATATAAATGGAAAAAGAGCGAAAATTTTGAAATAAAAAGATATTTTCTTCATTTTGTTATAAGAAAAATCGAATAAACTAAATTTTAGTCATACATTGAGGGCAAAATTTATTCAGCCACATGTCTTTAGTAAAAAAAATGTCAATAAGCGTATATTTTTTGGTTTGCGCAAAAGTTATAGCGTCTACAAACTAGAGTACATTTTCTGGAATTTACACAGCTTTTAATTTATGACTGCCTATCTCATTTCTTGAGGTGCTAAAATGGCAGGGCAGTACAACCCCCCCCCCAAATGACCCCATTTTGGAAAGAAGACACCCCAAGGAAATTGCTGATGGGTATGTTGAGCCCATTGAATATTTTTTTTTTGTCCTAAGGGATTGAATAATGACAAAAAAAAAAATTACAAAAAGTTGTCACTGAATGACATATTGCTCACACATGCCATGGTTATATGTGGAATTGCACCCCAAAATATATTCCGCTACTTCTCCCGAGTATGGGGATACCACATGTGTGGGACTTTTTGGGAGTCTAGTCGCGCACGGCACCCCGAAAACCAATCACCACCTTCAGGATTTCAAAGGGTGCAAATTTTTGAATTTACTCCTCACTACCTATCACAGTTTCGAAGGCCATAAAATGCCAAAATATCACAAAACCACCCAAAATGACCCCATTTTGGAAAGTAGACACCCCAAGCTATTTACTGAGAGGCATGTTGAGTCCATGGAATATTTTATATTTTGCCGCAAGTTGCGGGAATATTACAAACTTTTTTTTTTTTGCACAAAGTTGTCACTAAATTATATATTGCTCACACATGCTATGGGCATATGTGAAATGACACCCCAAAATACATTCTGCTGCTTCTCCTGAGTACAGGGATACCACATGTGTGGGACTTTTTGGGAGCCTAGCCGCGTACGGGACCCCGAAATCCAAGCACCGCCTTCAGGATTTCTAAGGGCATACATTTTTTATTTTACTCCTCACTACCCATCACAGTTTTGAAGGCCATAAAATGCCAAGATGGCACAAAACCCCCCCAAATGACATCCATTTTGGAAAGTAGACACCCCAAGCTATTTGCTGAGGGCCATGTTGAGACCATTGAATATTTTTTTTTGTCCCAAGGGATTGAATAATGACAAAAAATAAAAATTTGTTTTTACAAAAAGTTGTCACTAAATGATATTTTGCTCACACATGCCATGGTTATATGTGGAATTGCACCCCAAAATATATTGCGCTACTTCTCCCGAGTATGGGGATACCACATGTGTGGGACTTTTTGGGAGTCTAGTCGCGCACGGCACCCTGAAAACCAATCACCACCTTCAGGATTTCTAAGGGTGCAAATTTTTGATTTCACTCCTCACTACCATCACAGTTTCGAAGGCCATAAAATGCCAAAATAGCACAAAACCCCCCAAAATGACCCCATTTTGGAAAGTAGACACCCCAAGCTATTTACTGAGAGGCATGTTGAGTCCATGGAATATTTTATATTTTGCCACAAGTTGCGGGAATATTACAAACTTTTTTTTTTTGCACAAAGTTGTCACTAAATGATATATTGCTCACACATGCTATGGGCAGAAGTCAAATTACACCCCAAAATAAATTCTGCTGTTTCTCCCGAGTACGGGGATACCACATGTGGGGGACTTTTTGGGAGCCTAGCCATGTACGGGACCCCGAAAACCAAGCACTGCCTTCCGGATTTAAATATAAAATGCTACCAAAAAAAACTGTTAGCGATCGCAGGGATCAGGCCTGACTCTGCGATCGCTGCAGTTATGCGTTTAGTGTTTTGTAAGTGACAGTGATCGATCGATACTGCACTTGGGTGGGCTGGGCAGAGGGGCAAAACGCAGGTGCCAGCAGGTATCTGGGCTGATCCCTCTAAACAATGCGTTTTTTTGGAACCCTGAACTGCTGGGGACGCTAGTATAGATCTGATCAGATCAGATATTGATCTGTTCAGATTCTATACCACTACAGGAGGTTTATGCTTTGCGTGTGGGTGTTAGCGGTACTGGCACTAACCTAGCGCTGCCTGGGGCGACGCAGACCATGACCCTAAAACCTAATTGATATCACCCGCCGGGTGATCAGGGGGTTAAACCTTTATTGGGTAATAAATGGTGGGTGCCCTGATGCTATAAAAAGCAAACTAACCAGAGTCACCCGTAACACTTATACTGTGATCGCTGGTGAAAGGGTTAACTAGGGGCAATCAGGGGGTTAAAACCATTATTGGGTAGTATATGGGGGTACCTAGCGATATAAAAACCTGGCGGTGAACCTAAAAAAATAACTAGCTACCTAGCGACACTGATGCAGCGATCAGAAAAATGATCGCTTAGTGACAGTGGCAAAAGGGGGTGAAAGGGTTAACTAGGGGCAATCAGGGGGTTAAAATCATTATTGGGTAGTATATCGGGGTACCTAGCGATATAAAAACCTGGCGGTGAACCTAAAAAAATAACAAGCTACCTAGCGACACTGATGCAGCGATCAGAAAAATGATCGCTTAGTGACACTGGCAAAAGGGGGTGAAAGGGTTAACTCTAGGGGCAATCAGGGGGTTAAATCTTTATTGGGGGGTGATAGGGGGCTACCCTGGACCTAACACTAACTGCCCTGACAGTTTTAACTGTTACAACTGACACTGAATGCATTGATCAGTAAAGAAATGATCAATGCAATCAGTGACACTGTGACTGGGGGGGGGAGGGGGGGGAGATCGGGGGGGGGGGGGGGGGGTTTGTGTGCCTGTGTGTACCTACATGTCAGTGTAGTGTTGGTGCACACTTACTTTTAGTCTTCTCCTCGTAGTCCGGTCAAAAAGACCGCCCCGAGGAGAATGACATCACTTCCTCCTTCCTGTGTAAACAATACACAGTGGGAGGAAGTTCGTCATTGGCCAGGAGCGATCCAGAGGGGGTGGCCAGAAACCAACGGCCATCCCCTCATCACGGATCGCTATTGCAGCGAACCAGACCGCCGTACCCAGCGGGAGGGGGGTCCAATCGTGTACGTGCTTGTGCCTGCCTGTGCCATTGTGATGACGTACAATGGCAATACGGCGGTCCTTAAGTGGTTAAAGAGTGTGAGCTCAGGGAAGCAGCATTAAGATAGCAGGAGGCAGCAGCACTGAACATTGTACACTGCAAGTGCTGGGGTACACATTAAATAGTTTACTGAAGAATGTTTATTTCATTGTACTCAAAGCGTATAAAAAAAACACCTGAGGGTTTAACCCCTAGGCGCCCGCTCTATAGCCGAAAGACTGCTGCAGAGCGGACGCCAATTGCCGGGAGGACGTCCTCCTGTTTACTTCCGCAATGCGCACTCCCGCAAGCATGCATCTGGGAAGTTCTGTGCTGGCTCTGTCCCCCGGACACAGCCAGTCACAGATCGCTGTATCATCAGATGTGATCAATTTTGTATGATTTGCACCACAGCTTGTAGACTCTCCAACTTTCACAAAGACCAAATAATATCCACTAATTTGGGTTATTTTTACCAAAGATATGTAGCAGTATAAATTGTGGCCAAAATTCATAAAAAAAAAAAAAAAAAAATTTGCAAAATTTTATCACAGAAACAAAGAGAAATGCGCTTTTTTTCAAAATTTTCGGTCTTTTTTCATTTATAGCACAAAAAATAAAAAACCCAGAGGTGATCAAATACCACCAAAAGAAAGCTCTATTTGTGGGGGGAATAAAAGGACAAAAAATTAATTTGGGTACAATGTTACATGACTGAGTAATTGTCATTCAAAGTGTGAGAGCACCGAAAGCTGGAAATTGGTCTGGTCACTAAGGGTGTCAGTTGTCAAGTGGTTAATATTACTTTAAACTTCGAAAACACTAAAGTTACTCTTTGCGCACTTATGTATCCAATGTGAAAGGCCACATAAGTATTGCCAAGCAAACGGGCCTTAATTATTAAATGCTTCTCATGGGAGAATTATCTGCACAGTAAAAGCAGCGAGGCTTATGGCAGTTCAGGCAAAAAATCCCCAG
The DNA here is from genome assembly GCF_037356315.1 of Lithobates pipiens. Taxonomy (NCBI): domain Eukaryota; kingdom Metazoa; phylum Chordata; class Amphibia; order Anura; family Ranidae; genus Lithobates; species Lithobates pipiens. Next base: position 653,699 of record NW_027507754.1, on the reverse strand, counting down.
TGCTCGACTCCGCATACAGAATGAGGCACAACGTTTAAGAGCAGAGCTATTCCTCCTTTATAAGATGTTGCTGACAAAGGGGGTGAGGGGTTCTGAGATCGTTTTCCTGAAAACCTTGCGTCTCATTCTGTATGCTGAATACTACACCAGGGATTTTGCTCTTCTAAACTGCAGTTAAGCTTCAATGCCTTGAAGTTACCGATGGTCTCTTAAGACGTGCCAATTACTTCTATTACCTTAAAGCCCCCACAGACTCACAAACTGAAAGATGGAAGTTAAGGTTAAAGTTAATCTTATCATAGAGCAATCTGGACAAAAACACCGTTCTCAAACCAAACTCAGAATGCGCCAAATATTTTATTATTGTCTGCTTAGAGCACGTGTGTCAAACAAGGCACCCAGGCCATTTGATGTGCTTCTTGCACCTCTTCTGCAGCTGTGGCACCCCCCTAGTCTCCGCAGTCAACAGTAGAGAGGATAGAACTCCTCCGCCAGATCCTGCACTTCCCTGTGCAGCTGGGTAGAGGCTCATCTGACAACCCCCCCCCCCCCCCTTCAGTCAGCAGGAGGACAGAACAGCTACAGATCTTGCACCACCCTGTGCAGGCACAGCACCGCCCCCCCCCCCCCATCATAATCATCTCCACCTCCCCTGTTGTCAGGGGACTTCAGTTCTCCTCTGGTCCTCCTCCAGACCCTACACTTTCTGCTTCCCAGCCCAGCCACCAACTTCTTACTGGAAGCAGCACAAGGTAAGGGGGTTGGGACTGACGCAAGAGAGAATGTGGGACTCAACTTCTGATGGCGGAGGGAAAGTGAAAATCTGACAGGTGTTCTAATCCCTTTACAGTGTCTACATTCTATCCAAAAATAAGAAAATAAATAAGTTTCACCTTTATACTGTTAAGTTATAAAGTCTTACCAGTAGGCCATTGCAGAAATCCCCAAAGCCTGCCACAATAACTCCCATCAAAGTGATCAGCTACATAAAGCTCTGATATACTCCAAATGTTAGACAATCGATCACAGCGCCACAGAAGTTATCTTAGACCAGGCATGTCCAAAGTCCGGCCCAATCGTGGCCCGGTTTTGAACGGCCCGCCTGGTTATTTAAACATATACATCTTTTGTGATCACAAAAGATATATAGTCTGGCTGCCTCGGAGGGAAGAGGCGGGACGAGTGCCGTGAAGACAGGAGGAGAATTTCCTGTTTACACAGCAGCTGTAATAGGAAGACCCATCTCTGCCATTGGACAACTGTTATGTCCATCAGAGGAGGCGGGACTCTCTCTTAAAGAGGCCACTGTGTAAACAGGAAATTCTCCTGTAGGATGTCTTTGGCGCTCATCCTGCCCTCCATGGCTGCACTGATGGCAATGGTGGGGCGCTGCATTCCCGGCAATGGTGGGGCGCTGCATTCCCGGCAATGGTGGGGCGCTGCATTCCCGGCAATGGTGGGGAGCTGCATTCCCGGCAATGGTGGGGCGCTGCATTCCCGGCAATGGTGGGGCGCTGCATTCCCGGCAATGGTGGGGCGCTGCATTCCCGGCAATGGTGGGGCGCTGCATTCCCGGCAATGGTGGGTCTGCAGATGGGCAATGACCCTTATTTTGCTTCACAGTTCTTTTATTTAAAATTTAAAACATTTTTTCCTGAAGCTTCCCTCTTAAAGTGAAGGTGCGTGTTATACGCCAATAAATACGGTGTATCTAAATAATACACTTGAGTTCATCTCTTCACCACACACAGCCACAAAGGCAAGATATTTCTTGTTGGGCAGTGTATTAGTGCTCGGACGAACACAGACTGAATTTTAATGGTTCAAAGAATGTCAGGCAAAAATGGTCGGCCCCCGCACATGTTCATTTAATCAAATCTGGCCCTCTTTGAAAAAAGTTTGGAAATCCCTTTCTTAGACATTCCAAAATGGAGCAATCCGCAGTACAATCTCTCTAATGTATAGCTGCAGCAGCTGAGCAAACTATACATTTGAGGGTTCAGAACTTGGAAGAGCACTCGCTCCTTTGATGCTGTCCTCAGTGATGGTGCTGACGATAAAGCAGGTTTTTCCCTAAAATATATATAGTAATACTTACCTGCACTGTGCAAAAGGTACTGCATAGAGGGGGCCCCAAACCTCCTCTTCTGGGGTCCACCATTCCTCCTCTTCTGCATGTGTACTATGGGGGCACATATGCAGGTACACTTGCAAGCCCTGCTGTGTGCATCCATAGACACACCCAACATAACTCAGCCTTGTTTCCTCACCAGATTTTACAACAGCAGGAGCTAACGGCTCCTTGAGGAGAGGAACAGAGACCAGCACTGCAGCAGATGGGTGCAGCACTGGATTAAGATAGGACTCAAGTATGTAGGGATATGGGGGGGCAGACAAAACGGATATTTTTTTTCCCAATACTTTATTTTTGCAAGAAAACATACCGTAAATATAGAAACCATACAATAATGTAGGACTCTACAAACAAGAGACGGTCTGATTCACATAAACCCGTATTCTTGTAATCTCAGCAAAATATTATGTTAAGGACTGAACGGTCTGATCTGAGAAGTCTCCGTATCCCGCATGTCGATTTTTTCCACGGTAGAGACCGTGTAATAGGGACTGCCTGGAATTATGGAAGACCCATAGGGTCCTAGCAGAAAGAAGAGAGGAAATCAAAAGGAAAAGAAGAGGGGAAAAAAAAAGGGGGGGGGGGGGGCTGGGGGAGGTAAGGATCATGGTAAAGTTCCAACCACCCGAACCTCTTCCAGGTCAGAGGTTTTGCCAAGTTTCCTGGTGTTTAGCGAGGGGACTTTAGATTATTCCCACAGGACTAGTTCCGCGTATTCCTCAGAGTATACAAATTCGTGTCAATAAAACCATCTTCTAGAAAATTTCTCGTTGAATGAATGAATGAATGACTTGTATAGCGCTACCTATACGAACTGAATCGCCTCAGGGCCCTTTTCTGTGGCTACCAAATCTTCCATCACGTGAATGTCAGCAACTTTTTTCAGCCAGGCAGCAATCGAAGGAGGCCGTGTCTGCTTCCAGTACAGTGGAATGCATCCCTTCGTGGCTGTGATCAAAAGGGGCAGAATGGACTTTCTATATGCTTTACTTGGTATTGCGTGTTGGTGCAAGAGGGAAAAAAAAGCAGGATCTTTCAGTAAGGTTCTATCCGTGAATTTTTGGACCATGCGATGGACTTCATTCCAGTAGGGTTCCAGAAGCCGGTGTCCCGTCATATACAGTCCCCCATCGGATAGTGACCGCTGTGTACTGCGCATGCGCAGTACACAGCACACACAGATTCCGAAAATACCCAAAGATGAACGGCGCCTGCGCCGTGAGTCCGGGTTCTAGCCCCACCATCCAAGTGGACATAGAGTTGGAATAAAAAAAAGAGCCGAACGCAGCGAGGCCAAGGTGTGGCAAGCGCAGGGAGCCTGCGAGGGGCCCTCTAATTTTGCCAGCCCTATGTCCGCTTGGATGGTGGGGCTACCACCTCGACTCACAGTGCAGGTGCCGTTCATCTTCGGAGATTTTCCGAAGCTTCTTCTGCTCCGTACTACACATGCGCAGTACGGGCGGACAGTATATGATGGTAGGACACTAAATGCCAGAACACCGGCAAGACCAGAAGATGTGGAGTAGAGAACCAACCTCCTCTCCACATCTCCAGCATAGGTTCGAGCAATTGGGAAACATTCTATGGATCTTTGCCAGAGTGTTATACCACCGGGTCAGTACCTTGAAACTCGCCTCCTGGTGTTTGGCACAGATTGAAGTCTTGTAAGAGAACAGAAAGAGTCTGTTCCTCTGTTAGTTCTAACCCCAGTTATTTTTCCCAACTGGCGATGTAAGAAAGCTTGTGGCCCGCTGGTGGTGTTATCAGCAATTGATATGTTAGAGAAACCGCATGGGAAAGTGGGGACTGGTCTAGGCAAAGAAGTTCGAAAGTGGCGAGTTGTCTCTGGAATGACTCCGGAGGGGGAAGGGATCTAAGGAAGTGAGCCAGCTGTGTTTTTTGCCAGAATGACAATCCCGCCAGATCTACCTCCGCCATAATTTGTTGTCTAGTCATCCATTGGCCATTGACAACAAAGTGCGGGCCTGTGCACGTTCTTTTATTTTCAAGTCTTGGAATTTGGGGTCTCGGAGTCCAGAGGTAAAAGCCGGATTTCCCACTATGGGCATGAGCGGCGACGGTAAGGTCGCTAACGAAAAGTCTCGGAATGCTTTCTAGCTGATCTTCCTGGTCTCTCCTATCGTCCAATACCCGCTGGGGTAAATCTGACTGGGACCAGGGTAGAGATTCAAGTGGTATTCCTGGCTGAATCTGCTCCACCTTAACCCACTGTTTGAGCTCACCATGGCGACACCAGTCTAGAACGCACGTCAGGTGAGACGCCATATGGTAGAGATTTGCATCAGGCAAGGCCATGCCACCCCTGAGCTTCGGTAGTCCAAGGGTAAAATTTGCCAGCCGGGGAGGTTTTTGTGACCATAGGAAGGAGACCAGAGTTCGGTTCACCGTCCTAAGGAAAGAGCTCGGAATCCGGATGGGGAGCGCTTGAAAGCGATACAGCAGACGGGCATCATGTTCATAAACTGATATTTTTTTACCTTGATGCTGAGAATGCATTAACCGCTTCAGCCCCACATGATTTTACCCCCTTCCTGACTAGAGCACTTGTTACAATTTGACACTGTGTCGCTTTAACTGACAATTGCGCGGTCATGCAATTCTGTACCCAAAACAAAATTTGTGTCCTTTGTTTCCCACAAATAGAGCTTACTTTTGGTGGTATTTGATCACCTCTGCAGTTTTTATTTTTTGCGCTATAAACAAAAAAATAAATAAATAAAAAAATTGAAAAAAAAGACTATTTTGAGAAATTCGATACCTTTTGCTATAATATCCTCAAAAAAAATGTAAACAAAATTTCTCCCCCGCCTGGAGGGGCAGCTTTACCCATAGATGGAGGTATGATGGAGGCTTTGTTGCCCCCTTACTCTGGGGGTGGGGCTGGTCGGGTCCCCGGCGGCTGCCGGGCTGGGAAATGCCCTGGAGCATGTTTGCGGCCTTCAGCTTGGGTCAGGCTCTCTCAGATTAGCAGGGGGGATCCCCCCTGGAAATGTTACCGTGCGTTTTCGTTCTCTTCCCTAACCTTCTACCCATTTCCCCATGTCCCCCCTGTTCCCATGCTTTACGGTTAAATCTGCTATCTTTCAAATACACTTTGTCGAGATATTGTTGACACTGTTACATTTTATATGTCAAATTAAAGTTAAAATAAAGAATGAATATATATATATATTATATATATATATATATATATATATATATATATATATATATATATATAAATAATCTTCAGTTTAGGCCAATATATTATATTCTACAATTTTATTATTTTTTTTAAACCAAAAAATAACGCAAGCGTATATTGGTTTGCACAGAAGTTCTAGCTTCTGCAAACAATGAGAAAAATTCATGGCTTTTGTTTTACCTAGCAATGGCGGCAATCTGATTTTTTTTATTAGTACTGCCACATTGTGGCAGACAGGGACACTTGACACATTTTTGAGACCATTGACATTTATACAGCGATCATTGCTATAAAAATGCACGGATTACTGTGTAAACGTCACTGGAAGGGAAGGAGTTAACACTAGGGGGCGATCAAGGAGTTAAGTGTGTGTTCCCTGTAGTCATTCTAACTGTATGGGGATAGGTCTCCTCTACCTTGACAGAACAGGGATTTGGGCGTTTACCCAAATTCATGTGCTGGCTCTTGTGCAGGGGATCGTGCCTGCCGGCCACACGCATCGGGTCCCCTGTGAAGGCTCACACACTCCCTCTGGCAGCTCTTAAAGGGGACAATACAACCGTACAGGGTTTTACCCAGCCGTGCCATTCTGCCGCAGTATATATGTGTGAGGTGGTGGGCAAGTGGTTAAAGTGGTTGTAAACCTCAGACATGAAATATGAACAAAGCATATCCTTTCACAGTGTGTAGTTGTCTCAATTAAGAGCATTAAGGCACTTTACAGGCATTTTAGCGCTAAAAATAGCACCTCTCCTGTCACTCCAGTGTGAAAGTCAGAGTGCTTTCACACTGGATCGGTGCGCTTGCAGGACGTTTAAAAAAAAAAAAAAAAAAGCAGCATCTTTGCACACTTTTGGAATGGTCTATACAACGCTCCTAAAGCATCACAGCCCATTGAAATCAATGGGCAGCGCCATGAAGCGCCTGCAAAGCAATTTCCGTAGCGGCGCTTTGCGGAAGGCTATTAACCCCTTCATCGGCCACTAGCGGGGGTTAAAAGCGCATCACTAGTGGCCTAAAGGCACTGCTAAAACTAGGGTAAAGTGCTGCTACAAATACCGGCACTTTACCGCCGATGACCCCCTGCCCCAGTGTGAAAGTGCCCTTAATGTTATTTCTGTCCGCCTCTTCATTCCTCTGCTAACATTAATAACTATAGTTTTCCTGACACCAAAAGAAAAATGGTAACAGGGGAGGGATTTCCAGCCAATTGACAGCTGCCGCTCTGTTTCTGGGTGCTATGTGAAGTGGGGTGTCCCCCTTCCCTCCAAATCAGCACTCGGAGCTCTCCTCGAACTATGCTGAGTTTAGGTTTAGCTCCCCACCTCCCCCTTATTTTCTGAACTCTCAGACAAGCTTTATAATTCAACACTTTAAAAATGATGTTGGGGAAAGACAGATCAGTCAGATAAACAGGTACAATTTATGTAGGAAGATTTGTTTAATCTCTGTGTATCACCGGAGGTCAGTCACTTCACTGGGTATATGTAAGAGTTTATAACCCCTTTAAAAAAAAAAAAAAAAAAAAAAAAAAAGGTAAAAATGTATTGCCTTTAGAGCCATTTTAATGCATTCAATACAAACTCAACACTAAATCGGCCCAAAAGGGTCTTCCTAAATTCTCTAACTGAAAAAAATATTGAAAAGACAGCATACGACACCCATATTCCATGCTCAACACCTACCTCCATATAGGCCAGCTACCGAGGGTTCAGTGTGGAAGTGGGAAGCGTTAGGATAGACTTGAGGCCCGCAGAAAGAATCTGTTAATTCAGGTGAGAATGTGAAACCAGTTAGATACAGAGCAGTACAGAACAGCCAATACTGTGCAGACAATGCTGTGAAGGAGGAGGGTAGGAAAGGCTGATATTGTACTTTGTTGCAATACATACGCATTCTTCAATGCTTTCTCTCAATGCAGAAAAATACATGTTAATCCTTCCAGAAATCCAGTGATCTCTTAACTTCCTGTTGTGGACTGACAACCTTGCCGCTGCTGCACTAAAATCCCAAGTAGCATTGGCAGCCCTTGACAAGCTCTTTTGCTGCACTACATAATTCAGCCAGGCTTCATCCCGCTTGGTCCTGTGCTTAACTAAACCTGTCCCTTACGTTTCTGTCCCTTTCCACAGCTATACAATTAAATTAATTTCCAACAAAAGAACAATGCTGCCTTGAGAGCCAGTCAACACAATGGGGGGAGATTTACTAAAACCAGTGCGCCCAGAATATGGAGCAACTGTTCATAGTAACCAATCAGCTTCCAGTTTTTATGGTCAAAGCCTAAATTAACAAGCTGAAGTTAGAAGTTGATTGGTTATGATGCACAGGCTGCACCAGATTTCGTAAATCTCCCCTACGGTGTGTAGGGAAAGGACTCTTGGGAGATGTAGTTTAGTGGAGGTGTCTAAGTCAATAGGAACTCCCCCAGGGCAGTTCTCCCTCCCCTGAGGATCTGCTCCTGTAATCATTTTACAAGCCTGTCCATGTTACAGTGAGTAATACAAATTATTTTGTGCTTAAAAAAAAAAAAAAAAAAAAGGGAAAAACATGGGAAATAGACTTCTAGATGGATACCTGGGGGGAAAAAAAAAAAAAAAAAAAAAAGAAGAGGGGTTTGGTAATAAATGTGGGTTATGCCTGGGACTACCCTTTAGAATTTCAGCCTATAACCCAGATTAGCACTTAAACCTACAAGTGTGTTAGAACAGTATCAAAAGCACCCAAGCCAGAAGCTGGCATTAATAACCAAGCAATTAGCATTTTTTTAAATTTAAGTCAATCATGCCCTTAGGAAAGATTTAAGGTTAAAGTTCACCTTACAGGGGGGGGGGGGGGGGAACACAAAAGCAGTTTTTGCAGGTAAAAAATAAAAAAAATAGTGCATTTTTTTGCTTTTTGAGCCCGTAAAGCATTGCACCAGCAATCAGATCACTGATGCCATGTAGGTTTCCTTCAGATCTGTCAGTACATCTGTGTAACCGTACATCCCGTACCGGCAGGCAGATACACCGACAGGAAGAAATCAATGAACTACCACAGTGCCATGGTAGTTCATTTAGAACTACAAGCCGACAACTACAAAGGATGTCGGGGCTTGTAGATCATTCACACACAGCGCTTTGTGAATGAAATGCCAAAGCCCATGTGGGCGGAGACCCGCACAGCCACGCTGATTTTAAAAATGACAGCTAGTACGGGAAACTACTTCCCATACTGCTGCCACATGGAGGAGGGGCGGCAGCAGCAGCTTTGGGAACATGTCACATGCTCCACCCTAAAAACAGGTGGAACATGTAACATGTTTCCAAAGGTGAACTTGTCTTTTTAAAATAAAAAATCTAAAACAAAAAGGTCCATGATGCAACGAGGACAAAACCTCTCTTTACTACCTTTCTCCTTTGCAGCTTACTGCTTGCAACAAAATGACAGGTGCACTTTAATAAACATACAAAATGTATTCTAAGGCCTAAAACCACACAAATATAATTTCAACAACATTACATGACGACTTGACAGAAATCACAAAACTAAAAAAGGTAAATGCAACAAATGTGGAAGGAGGTACAAGTGTGGGGAAGATCTAAATTTTCAATTACTGCGCTTAAAACGAAGCTGCCAAGGTGACCAATCACATTTAAAAGACTTCAACACAGCTCAAGGAGGAAACACAGACAGCTGCAATTTAATTGGCTGCTATAGTTAACACCCCCACTTTGAGAGAATGCCCCCTAAGGTAGACACTACACTGCATCATAAAGGAATATAAGGGAAGAAAATAAAATCCATTTGAGTAGATGTACATTTTACTGAAAAGGTACGTTACCAATAAATATGTCATGGTTAGGAGTCTTAGCTGTGAAGCTGGCAGTGTCAGTGCTTATACCAGGTAGGTGGGCACCATCACTAGGTTTACTGAGGAAAGGATTAAGGTTTGAGATGGTCTCATCACCAGCTTCAGAAGAGAATGGATCTGCACTCCCCCATTCACAGGACAGGACAGCAGAGAGAGAAGAGCACACACAATACAGTTGGTTAGAAAAAGACGTACATGCTAAATCGCATCTACAGGACAATTCAGTCAACAGAGTTAATCACCACATACAGGAGGAGGATAGATGAGAAACACGGCTACAAAGAAGCATAACAGAGATCCAGAGAGAGAAGACAGAGATAAACCTCTTAGGTGTGATGGACCCTGCTGTGGAAAAGCTCAGAGCAAGGTTCATAATGCATGGAGGCACCTTGAGGCTGAGCCTGTGTTGCTTTTACTATATACAGTATCTTCAATATGTGTAAACTGCGATCGTAGTATTTAAAGAAACCATAAAATCTAGCTTAAAAAAAAAAATAAAAAAAAAATAAAAAAAAAATGGTATTCAGGTATGGATTCTAAACTCAAAAAGTGCATTTTTTTGCTCTCAGCTTCCTCCAAATTATTTTTAGAGAATAAAGACATTGTTTAGTGTGACTTTAATGCGATATAAGAAGTGTGATGTAATGAGGTTTAAAGGGGTTGTAAAGGTAAATGTTTTTTCACCTTAATGCATTCTATGCATTAAGGTGAAAAAACATCTCACACTGCCGGCTCCCCCAGTCCCCCCGTTTTACTTACCTGACCCCTCGAAAATCCCGCGCTCGCCCCCGCCGTCCTCTTCGCCGCTCAGCCTGGCCGCTGATTGGCTGGAGTGGATGGATTGAAAGCAGCGCAGCCATTGGCTCGCGCTGCTGTCAATCACATCCAATGACGCAGCGCGCCGGGGGGCGGGGCCTTGTGATACAGCGAGCGGCTATAGCCGCCGGCTGTATCACGGGAGCGCGCCCACAGTGCTTCTCACCAATGCGAGGGAGCTCGCATTAACGTGAGAAGCACCTGCAGGAGGAAGCAGAGACAGCCAGAAGAGCAGGTTCGGGGCCACTCTGTGCAAAACGAGCTGCACAGTGGAGGTAAGTATGACATGTTTGTCATTTTAAAAAAATTAAAATTTTTACTTTACAACCCCTTTAATTTGCATGCGGTGTGATGATAGCATTCATGTAATATTTTATGTCAGGATAGATTTTACATTATGAAGGACATGATGGTAGATACTATTGTTCCGCTAAAAAAAGTGAATATCGTTCGAGAAAACGTACACATATTGATGCAACTGATAATAAAAACATATGTTTGAATTGCGTAATGTAATGCGGATCATATCCCAGTGATGGTCTACATCTGTGGTTCTCACCTCAGGAACCACTAACAGGCCAGATTTTAGGTATTACCTTGGAGAGATGCACTCTAGAATACTGCAATCACTGAGCAGCAAATGATATCAACTGTCATGTATTTCAGTAATCTTGCAAACCTGGCCTGTAAGTGGGTCCTGGAGGACAGGAGTTGAGAACCACTGGTCTACATGGATGTGCTCATGTGACGTCCCCTATTTTAGTGGGAAAGATGTCGACTTTTTTTTTTTGGGCAAAAACTAACATAAATCAAGATTTTAAAGTTAGTACAGGTCGGTATGGTAGCGTAATACTTTGCTGCATTCAGGAGGAGGCTAAATACCACCTCTGATTGCTGCAACTGTCTCCGCTATGGCCACATACAAACTAGCTGATAACCTGTGGACAGTGCTCAGATGGCCACAACTCCTCAGAAACATCCACCCTGGATGAACACTGGCTCCGGGATAAGTATTTGCCATCGATTTAGAGGACAAATCTGAAACTGCTGCTGCTCAAAATTTGCAGATGCTCAAACACTGTGCAAGTAGTGTTTACAACCACCGGCAAGAACTTTGCTGGCAGCCACACATGCACTTGGGTGAATATTGCCCAAGACACAGTGCAAGTCCAACTTACAAAAGCCTTTATTCTGATCCTAATGTTGTAAAGCGCTGCGTAAACTGTCGGCGCTATGTAAATCCTGTATAACAATATTAATTCATGGAAAATCTTGATATACTCTATAGCGAGCATTACTAAATGGCGGACTGTGGTCCGGATCCGGTTTTATCCGGACTGGAGCCTCGCCAAATAGTTGCCCGGGTGTCCTCTGCCTGCCCACAGCTGGCCTGCCGTTGCTGCCATCATCCTCAATCAAGGGCCCATGGGAGGCAGGGCAGGTCTGTCCCTTTCATAACATCGCAGCACTCCCCCCCCTTCTCACACTGTCCTACCCTATTCACACAAGACGGGAAGCACGGGTGGTCTGAACAAGTTAAGAAGTGGGTGATTGATTTCTTGGACCACTTATGCTGACTAGCAACCAATCGCCTGTCTTTAAACATGAAAAGTCTAGACATGTGCTTCCCATCTTGTGAATAAGGTAGGACACAAGAGGAGAGGAAGGGGGGAGTGCTCCGATTTTATAAAAAGGGACAGGAGTCTAATATTGAGGGAGGTTGGTGATGGGGGGGTGGTTTGAGGGGTCTGTGATTAAGAGTCTAAATAGGGGGGGTCATGTGATGGATCGCGGTCTATAAAGAGGGGGATATGTAATGGGTCAGGCTGTAATTATGTAATTGGGGGGGGGGGGGGATCAGAGTTCTAGCATCAATGACACTCGGACCTCAGCTGGAAGAAAATTTTACTGACTAGGCCACCGTGAATGTTAATTCAGCACCTTTGCTCTCTAGTGTAATTAGTGGCCAATGCTAGAAGAGTCAAATGTATAAACATTTGAAAAAAAATCGACCCCTATGACTGACTGCATATGTGTTGTCATAAAGTGGATTTTTACAATAGCCGTGTGTCCAATTCTCAGGAATAGCATCAGCCAGTAAAATGCTATTCCTCCGTTTACTTGCTTTACCGTTAAACGAACTGTTCTTTTTACGGCCACACTAATAGTGGAGATGGAAACATCCATTTAGATCTCATTCTGGAAAATTAAACAGGATTTACAGTGCTAAGCGCCATCCTTCTGCCTGCAGCCACGTAACACTCCAGTGAATAATACAGCATGTTCCAGGCTTAGGAAAAATCCTGCCGGCAGTAAAAATGTAGACACGCTTCTTACCTCCCCATGTACTCGCTACTTGTGGCACGGCGCTCAGCGGATGCACAGCTGGCTGGAAACTTGGCTGCATGTCAAGCAAGTCATTTGGCAGCTTGGAAGTGCTGAGGAGAGAAAAGTACAAGGAGTGTTATGTTATGTCTGAGCAATTAGACACAGCCCACACAAATACTTCACCCGTGCCACACATTTCTCCTACAGTCTGTAAAACAAAAAAAAAAAAGTGACCTATTCTCAGAGATGGATGACCAAATCGAAAATAATACCCACAAATATGAACAGCCCGTGTCACAAAGCAGAGAACAGCGTGCCAACAACATGTGTGAATCATATACAGCTCTCTCATAACATGGTTAGAGAGAGCCAGACACTTTAAAAATATTAGGTAAAAATGCAGAACAAGAATTTGATAATCTTCGTTGCAATGTTTTCTCTTTTACAGAAATAAATTTAAGTGATAAAAGTAGTCATTTTTTTAAAATTAAATAATAAAGGTTATACTTACCTGCTCTGTGCAGTGATTTTGCACAGAGCAGCCCCAAACCGCCTCTTCTTGGGTCCTTCGCAAGCGTTCCTGGACCCTCCCTCCTGCTGAACGCCCGAGCCACTGATCTGTGTCCATTTAGACATGGCCTTGGGGCTCAGCCCCGCCCCCTCTCCTTTATCAGGCTGAAAATTTGATTGACAGCAGTGGGAGCCAGTGAGGAAGGGGCGGGGGGTGGGGTGAGTCCTGGACAGCTAAGCATTGCTGGTTCGAGATATGCCCAAGTAAGTATTTAGGGGGTTGCTGCACACAAGTTTTGTTTTTTTCTTAAAGTGAAAGTAAAGTTCCATCACTGACTTTTACCTATAGGTAAGCCTATAAGGCTTACTTAGTAGTGTCACAATTTCCTAAACGTGCGCCGTTTAGTCCTGAACGGCGACTCCTGCACGCATACATGGGGGTGTCGTCACTGCGGCTCCGGCCAATCACAGGAGTCTGTGAAACCAGAAGCAAGACAGATGATGGAAGCGGCCTCTTGTCTATAGGTTTTCAAATAACCACTTACGGACCGTGCGCAGTCATACGTCAGTACGATATAATCGTTATGGCAGTAACGGAAGGAGGAGGAGGAAAGAGGAAGAAGAGGAAATAGAGGAAGAAGAGGAGGAAGAAAGAAGGAAGAAGAAATAAAACTTGTTTTTACATTTTAGAAGCCAACGCACACATGAGCAGTGCCCGTATATGAAAATGGTGTTTAAACCACATGTGAGGCATCGCAGCGATCGCTACAGAGAGCAATAATTCTAGCCCTAGACCTCCTCTAACTCAAAACATGCAACCTGCAGAATTTTTTAAACATCGCCTATGGAGATTTTTAAGGGTTAAAGTTTGTCACCATTCCAAAAGCGGGTGAAATTTTGAAGCGTGACAAGTTAAGTATCAATTTACTCTGCGTAACATTATCTTTCACAATATAAAAATTTAAAAAGTGCATTTTCCCTCCAAAAAATGCGTTTGTAAGGCCACATCCGAGCCGCTCCAAAAATGTGTGACGGACGAAAAAGCTATTTTTCCATCCGTCATCGGATGGCGATGGACTATGCGGTCCATTGTCACCTGATCTTCCATAGGGGAGAGCGGCGCTGTGACAGGTCTGTCCCTGTGCAGAGACGGATCTGTCCTCTGCCTGCTCAGCGGAGATCGCTCCGGTGATCCCCGCTGTGCAAGCGGATATCCACGAGGCAGATCAGCACTGATCCGCCCCGTGTGAAAGGACCCTTGGGGGGGGGGGGGGGGGATGCCTCCTGCTGTAAATGCAAAGCACTGCTCCAAGCTCACAGCACAAACATCAGCCTGAGGGTAGTGTGAACAAGCCTTTATTTACACTTGGCCCTTGAACATGCGACTGCTCCAGGAAGTCCTTTCTAAAGCCCCTTCCCTTTTTGCATGCCATAGTCCTCTTTTTGGGAGTGTCCAATTGTCCAGCTATTATCTGTACAGGTCTCCCCTGAGAGGAGAGCCAACAACCGCCATTTCATTGTTTACATGTGATCAGCTGTGATTGGACACAGCCGATCATATGAATAAAAAAATCTTTACCAAGATGGCGCCATGTCACAGCACACCCCTTGCGCTGTGCATACCCCGCAAGCATGGTGAGACTGGGGCAACGTCGTCCCAAAACAATGGAGCATCCAGCCCGCTGACATGTCTATATGGCAAATATGGGAGGTAGTTAAGGGTGTTACCAAAAAATAATTGCCCACAATTCCCTTGGTACAACATTTTTAGTGCAGATGTAAAAGTCCATTTGCACATAGTGGATTATATTGTAACCAGGCAATAAAAGATAAGTTTACCATTCTGAACATGTTACTCCCATATGTAGGGTGCATGGTGTAACATGTTTAGACTCTGCCTGCTCTTCCCTGATCTCCTCCCCCCTTGTAACAGTGGGCCAGGGATCTTTTGCCAACAACCACTGTCACAATTCAATGAGAAATCCCCATGAATCAATGAACTACAACTACCATCAGCCTTTGCGGTGGTCAGCTTGCAGTTCCCAATGAACTACCAGGGCACTGATGAGCGCTGTAGATAGTTCATTGAGCTTCCCATCATTCAGTAACTGCCTACCCATATCAGTGGTATGGGCAGACAGCTACACCGGCAGACAGTCTGCAGGAGCCTGAGATTACACATCCATGATCTGTGGCTCATGGATGCATCACTCTACAGGCTTCTTAAAACAAATAGACACACTTTTTTTTTGAAAAAAAAGCATGCATTTATTAGTTTTTGTGAAGGTGAACTTATGCTTTAAAGTGGTTGTAAACCCTTACAAACCACTTTGACCTACAGGTAAGCCTAGATTAAGGCTTACCTGTAGGTCTCAGAAATATCTCCTAAACCTACACGTTTAGGAGATAATTGCCAAAAGACAGGCACCGTTGTCTACGGCGCATGCGCCGTAGACAGCGGCGTGCAGGCACACTGAGCGCGCCGCTGTTAATGGCGCTATGTCGCGAGCGGCGGCTCCTGTGCCCATGCGCAGGAGTGACATTGCGGCTCTGCCGAATGACAGCGCCGGAGCAGCTAGACCCACCAAGAAGATGGAGGCTCCGTACACAAGGGGACAGCGGTGACTTCGCTGGCTCCTGTGTCAGGTAAGTGACACATAATGGGCTACTATGCGATGCATAGTAGTCCATTATGCTTTACCTTTGCAGGGAATCAAAGAGGAAGTAAACTCATCAGGGTTTACTGCCTCTTTAAATTACGTCTGAGGTATGAAAACTTTTGGCTATAAATTTATGCTTTATTCAGGTGCAGGGTCTGCAAAGCGATCTGCAGTGGAATGTTTATCAGATCACAGTTTAGAGCTGGTTTATGGGCATTTAAAGAGGGGATACTCTCTCCTCAGCACCCGTTTTTTGATCACAAAATATTTTGCATTGCAATACCTCTCTGCAATTGCCAGAGTCACATTTAGAACCTGGTTGTGGTTCCGATCCCTTTGACTTTAATGGAGAGATGAACCTTACATTCTGCAAACACACTAGTCTTGAACTGCCCTATTCGGCAGGGAGGTTTTCCCCCTAACTTTACCACAGTCCTCCGCCTGTGTTACCGATCTCCTGAAAACCTCCACTTATTCTTGCTGTTTAGCAGCATTAACTAACTTTCCAATAACCATGACTAGGTTTTCAGTTTTAAAGATCGGCCTTAGAACTAGGAAGCCCACAGTAGAAAATTCCTAGTTTTTGGCTGCAAGGTATGTGCAAAGTTTTAATGGAAAGAGGCCTTTTTCATGAGGACCTGAAAGGCATGCTGTAGTCACGAAGGTGTTAAGCAATGACTGGGCAAGGTCCAAGTTCAGTATTTTTAGCAGCAGGAGTTCACATCTTTATTACGCCCAGCTTCTTGCAGACCTTGATCTCTGACACAACCCATGACTCCTCTAACTTTCATCACATGAGGACAACAGTTCAAAGCAAATTATCCTTTTACTATAGACATGTTGTAAAGAATCTTTAATGATATGTTTGTTTTAGTAAAAGACTAGTCAACCCTACTTAGTCCGCAAACCTAAACTCAAAACTGCTTTCCTCCCAGCTGTTTACTTGCCTCTTTATATAAGCTGCAGCCTTTGGTGGCTATAGGGCCATACTTCACGATTACAGGAGGCTTGGGGTATTCTAGAACAGGGGTCTACAAACTTTCTAAACAAGGGGCAAGTTCGTGGGGGGGTGCGGACTGTGGCCAGCTGGAGTAGAAAATGTCTTATCTTTGATTGTTAGTGGGCGGAATTGTGCCCCATCGTTCGCATCAATGGCAATGGAAAGAATTGTTCCCCAACATTAGTGTTGGTGGGAAGAATTGTACCTTTTCGATGGTGCCAGTGGGATGAATAGTGAACCTTTGTTGGTATCAGTGGGATAAATTGTGCCCTTTTGTCGATGTCAGTGGGAGGAATAGTGCCTCATTTTTTGGTGTCAGTGGGAGAAATTGTGCCCCATCACTGGTGTCAGTGGGAGGAATACTGCCCCTTTTTTGGGGTCAGTGGATGGAATAGTGCCCCAAGGGTCAAGTAAATACTGCAGTTTGGAGGCTGCTGCTCTAGAACACTACACAAGCAAAGCCAATGCAGAGGAAGATTTAGGTCCAGGGTAGATAAACAGTTTAGGAGGCTGGGTTTGTCAGTCTGAGGTGGAGGAGTTTTTAAATTTTTTTTATTTTTTAGGTCGGGCTGTTCGGGGGGGTGGACTAATGTAGTTTTTAAACCGATGAAAATAAATGTCTTTATGGTGCAAGTGGTGTATGCAGCCCTCAAAAATTCCACTCGCATGCTCGCATTTTGCGAATGGATTTTGAGGGCTGGTGAGTGTGGGCTGCCTGGGAGCGGGGCGAGCACCGCCGGCTGCCTGGGTTGTATGGGAGCCCTTCTCCCAGTGATTGTTGGGGGAAGACAGAGGAGAGCTGCTGCCACCGCCTGGTTGGTCAGAGCGCCAGGGAACATAACAGCTTGCAATAGCTGTGTGTCCCCTGCCACACGCCGTCATACAGCCCCTTTGTCTGGGCATTTCCTGGGACGGGTTATCTGTCTATCAAAGTTCCCCAGACAAGGGGGAGGGGCTGTGACGGCGTGTGGCGGGGAATACACAGCTATGGAAACGAGTCGTTCTGTTCCCCAGCTTTCCAATAAACCAGGCGGCGGCTGCGGCTCTTCTCACTTCCCCTGCACTGGCGGGCACAGGCTGCACGGATGCGGGCAAAGGCTGCACTGGCGGACGCAGGCAGGCTGCATTGGTGGACACAGATAAAGTTAATATTTTATTTTTATATGTTAATTCTGCATAAAACATTTAAGAGTAATTTCACGAGATATTTATGAGGGCGTGTTTAGGGGTGGAATTAGGGATGGGGCAATTGGTGGGCAAGTAACCCTTTGAGGCCTGGCTAGTAGCTCAGGACTTGAAATTTTTAGCCCTGATGTATGGGTAATCTCCTTATAGCAGAGAGAAAAACACTGGTATGCATAAACATGCGTCCAATAAACAAGTCTGTCGGGTATGTCGGAGATTGATTCTGGTAAGCTTCCTTTCACAAGATGCAGCACCTCCAGAGAGCCATAAGAAATATCGGATTCAACATAGGCATCAGAGGGCACCATCTAAGTGCAGCATAAAACCATTATATGATAAACAAATTGGCAACTCACAGTTTTGAAAGGCATGTAGAGCATTAAATAAAAAAAAATCAGGACGTCCTGGGAACCCTGCAGCAGAGGCATCCAGTCAAAGGATTGTGCAGCACTGCTGCCAGCCAGGTAGACATAGGAAGCCAAGCGCACTTCCTGGTCGGGAGGAGCCTCCACAGGAACCCAATGGATGATGTCAGACACCGGAGGATGCCCAGGGGGTGTGGCTACCCCTTTGTCAAGCCACGTGAGTTGACAATTTGTTTTTATCAAACAAATGTTTTAATGCTGCACTTAGATGGTGCCATTCGCTGTGTGCTGTTCGTAGTTAAATTGAACTTGCCCTTTGCAAGAATCTCCTTTACACATGAAGGCTAACTGCCCTCTCTGCAAAGAGGAATTACATACTGGTTAAAAGTCCATTTTGTTTGGTTTATGCTTTAGCCATCTACTTTTTTTTTTTTATCAGAATGACGGAATTACAGGGTCATCCCATTCTTACTGCTCTACCGCAGCGACGGAGCAAGAGTGTGCCCAGAGAACCAGAAGTTGTGGAACGGTTGGGCTAGTTCTAGTCATATACTGTGCGTTCTCATTTACATCTATGAGAGAAATATACCAGCAAGTACGGATTTATCTATGGCACGACAATAAAATCAACTTTTGCTGTTTGCACAACAGTGTGAATCTGAACCCATACCTGTTTAACGAGCCCGGTGTTGAAAACAGGTCAATGGCAGCAGTTGTGTTTATACTGCCTGCTGAGGACGACACGGGGGAGGAGGCGGTCGTAGAGGCGTTGTGAGGCTTTTTGGCGAGCTCCTTGAGACGCTGTTCCTTGAAAAAATAAAAATAAATTAAAAATATCCCCCAAAAGCAGTTAAGTGATAAAACAGGCAAACGGATTACTTTTACTGAAAAGAAAAAAATTGCTGCAATTTCACGGGTATATGGTTATGAACAGAAATGTAATTGTAGCGCTTTAGAAATTACCTTTAAAGCTTTTAATCGAGCCTGTTCTTCCTCCAGTGCTGCTTGCTTTTCCCTTTCATCCACTCTGGTGAGGGAGAGGCCTGTACTTGCGAGTGATGAGACTGCATTGGAAAGTGTGGTAGCCCTGCATTGAAAGCAGAAGGGTTGGTAAATCTATACGCTAAATTGATGACATTTAGAGAGTGCTAAAACACTATTCGGGGAGATTTACTAAAACAAGAGCACTCAGAATCTGCTGCAACCGTGCATGGTAGCCAATCGGCTAACTTCAGCTTGTTCAATTAAGATTAGACAAAAAAATAAACTGGAAGTCTGTTGGTTTTCTATGCAGAGCTGCACCACAATTTGCACTCCCCAGTTTAAGTAAATCTCTTATTTTGAAAAAAATTCCCATCACTCAAATTCAATTGTTGCACAAAAATCAGCTATTGCTGCGGCTGCACCAATGGTCAACGATTACTCAGAAGTAACATTTTCAAACAAAATTGTTTGGAATTTGCCAGCCTTAGAGAATGTGTGAGTGAGTGTGTGCAACAGAGGGAGCTTGCACGGCCCAGAGAGGGTATGTGTGTGCAAAACAGTGTGCATGTCTGACAGCGAGCATGTAAGTGTGTGAGAGCAGAAGGCAGGCCACAGATGATGCGATTTCAGAAAACAAAATGGCGGACAGTGTTGATAGGGGATTCCATCCTGCGGAGATATTATGTTCTCCCAGCTGGAAGGGGGGGGGAATCGGGGAGTGAGGTGGGGGTTATTGGGAGCGGTCCCTGCCAGGAGAGCGCAATGATTACCGCCAGAGGCTATAGCCGCTGGCAATAAGCTCAGACTAAAAATCAGACATGCTGGTTGTACCCACATTGATCAACTTGGGTACAATCAGTCTGCCAAATAGATGGACTGAATATCAGCTGGTCTCTGCTGAACTTGCTGAGATTCGATCCATCTATGGCCAGTTTAAAAAGAGGAGCAGAGCCGAAGCTCGTTTGGCTGTACTTCTCCTGTGGATCACAGGTGTGCAGTTCAATTTGCACTCCTGTAACCAGTTTTCAGTAGACAGCAGGCGACGTCACAGAGCCGGTTTGGACTCGGCAAGGATCGCAACCACATGGTCAGGGTCTGCCAACATGCCTGGACTGCTGAGATCCTGAGCCATCTGTTCCCATCCCCTCCATAGTACAGTGCTCCAAAAAGCGTGGGTTGGGGCAGAGAGCAGCGACAATCACCAGCTCTCTGCTCACTGAGCTGCGACAACCGAGTGATATGCAGTGTTAGATCGCTCGGTTCTTATTGTTAGAGCTGGTGGGGGACAGATGCCGCAGATGCATGCAGCTAGGAAAGCACGATTCACAAAACAAATCCCATAATTCTCTTTTAAGAGTGCCTGTGGAAGAATGCCCCCCGAGTGTGCTAGAGTTAGGAAAAAAAAAAAAAAAAAGACACCAGTCCAACCTGTGTGTGATTATATAAAGTGTGCATGCATTGACTCCCAATAAGATGACAGTCATTGTATAAATCAAGCTAACAATTTAGTCCAAGGAAAAACCAAGTTCTAATTGGATGCTTTGGATTTCAGCATTTCAAGATTTGTTTTATGGACCAGAAACCTAGAGCTCACATCTGATTGGCAGGAAACAGACTTGCCCTTTCTTCTGGTTTATAGAACTCAGAACGGTTAGGCGATTTAGAAATAGGCTGTGTCAGGCTTGGAAGCCGTGGGGTTTTAATAACGATGCAGAATAGATAATAAACACGGTATCGCCACTAGCTCCAAATCAATAGCTGAAATCACTCTGGCAATGCAGCACAAAACACTTCTCATCTCTAACAAATAACCAGTCAGTGGGGGTTAGAAAGCATCCATATTTAATTGTGTCTCATGGGCAAAATAATACATCCTGTTGGAGGGCGGCCAGAAGGGAGTTGCCTGGTTGCTGCTCCAGGATGTTTGATATAAACAAAGATTTCACATCTAAGCCATTTCAGCAAACATTTTGATTCAGAAGTCGCTGAGCTTTCGACCCGTCAAACCATCAGACCATGTGTTATAAAAAAAAAAAAAAATGAACCAGTCAGGACTGGGCACATTCAAGAATCGGAATAAATGAGTGTAGGCTTCCTTACTAAACCCAGGACTCTGCAAAAACTATATCTGGTCTCCCACAGTACACAGCACATAGAATGCAGTTATTTTATAAATACAAACTGCTAAATATCTTTTCTCATCAGCAGTATATAACAGTCTTGTGACTTCCATCAGTGTTTGGTTATTTTGTTTATGTCATTCTCCTCTGATTGTTCTATGAGGCTAAGACCCCTTTCACACCACACCGCCCATAACGGCGGTTTACCGCCGGATTTGCGGCGCATTTCGGCCGCTAGCGGGTCGCTTTTACCCTCTGCTAGCGGCCGAGAAAGGGTTAAAATCGCCGGCAATATGCCGCAATAGTATTACAGCGCTGCCCCATTGATTTCAATGGAGAGCAACGGTGGAGGAACGGTAAAACACACCGCTCCTTCACCGCTCCAAAGAAGCTGCTGGCAGGACTTTTCCCTGACGTCCTGCCAGTGCACCGCTGTAGCGTCGGGCTTTCACATTACACACAATGGTGCAGCTTCTTTAGGGCAGATTGCAGACGATGTTTCTAACGCTATAGCGCCTGCAAAACACCCTGGTGTGAAAGGGGTCAAGCACTGACCCCCCTCTTGTCTGGACAATGCTGGATCAAATGCACCCTCCCCCCCAAAAAAAAAAAAAAAAAAAAAAAAAAACACACTAGCAATACACAACAAACTGAGAATGTGCAGAGTGCCTCCTAGGGCTCAGGAAATGGATTGGGGACAGTAAAAGGGGAGGGTTAGAGAAGGCAGAATCAAACAGCCCCGATGTTACTGTTGTAGAATATATATATATATATATATATATATATATATATATATATATATATATATATATATATATATATATATATATATATATATATATATATATATATATATATATATATATATATATATATCCACATCAGAACTTGTCTCTCTCAACCAAGGTAACTTATAATCCTTATGCTGCTATAATTATTAAACATATAGAAAAGTACATTTACTTGTTTTAAACCTTTTTTTAGTTGCTTCCTGGTTTCTGGCCTAGACCAAAATAATGTCATACATCCAAGGACTCAACTTTTTTTTCTTTCAACTGCAGGAGCTGCTCTCAGATAAGCACAAACACCTACCAGCGTGCCTGAGCCAAGGAGAGATGGACTCCAGCAAACAAATTTTAAAGCGGAGTACCACCCAAAAAATTTAACTACTACTTGTCCAGCCCCCCCCAGTGTCCCACTTCCGGCAAAAGATCACTGCAGTATTAGCCGCAATCTACACCATGTCCAGACCCTCCTCCGCCCCCACCGCTGTCTTCTGGGAGACACAGCATGGAATTTGGGAAGAGGTCCCCTTTAGGGACCATTTGGCGGACTTTGTATATATGTGTGCGCGTGTTAGTTAGAGATATATATAACACACACACACATATATATATATATAGATATATATATATATATATATATATACACATATATATATATATACATATATATATACATATATATATATACATACACACACACACATATACATATACATATACATATATATATATATATATATATATACACACACACACACATATATACATACACACACACACACACACACATTTTTTTCAAATGACAATTTTTTATTTAAAAATGTCCTGTCATGCTTTTTTTTATGCCAATGGATGTTTACATTCCTTGTTATAGGAATAAAAGGTGACCCCCCCTTTTTTTTTTTTAAACAGTGAAATAAAAATGAAGAAAAATTCTTTTTTTTAAAAGGACCCTGTCCCGATGAGCAAAAGTGAATGCATTGTATGTAGTGTGATCGCCCGAGGGCTTTCACACTACAGCGGTGCGCTGGCAGGACATCAGGGAAAAGTCCTGCCAACAGCTTCTTTGGAGCAGTGAAGGAGCGGTGTGTTTACCGCTCCTCGACCGCTGCTCCCCATTGAAATGGGGCAGCGCTGTAATACCGCCGGCAAAACGCCGCTATTGTGGAGTATTGCCGGTGGTTTTAACCCTTTGCCGCTAGCAGGGGGGTTAAAGCAGCCCACTAGCGGCTGAAATGCGCTGCAAATCCGCCGCGTTTAACCGCCCACGCTATGGGCGGTGTGGTGTGAAAGGGGTCTTAGTGGTTAATTGCTCAACTACAAACACCATGTGTGCTCTACCCACTTATGTTTACCCTCTTTCCCATTTAAAAAAAAAAAAAAATTAAAATAAAGGGAAATTTCCTGTCTTAGGCCCCTTTAACACTGGTCGGACTGTTCCGGTCCGCCTGTCAGTTTTGACAGCAGACCTGAACGGGCGCTCCATGCTGGTTTATGGAGTGACGGATGTCAGTGGTGACATGTCCGCTGACATCCGACCCGGTCCGATCCGCCAAAAGCAGACGGATGGCCCTACGTCCGGATCAGATCGGGTGAGATCCACCATTTTCATCTGATCTCTCCATAGAATCCAGCGGCGCTCGACAAGCCCCTCCCCGCTCAGTGAGCAGAGAGGGATCTGTCATCCGCCAACCCAGCGGAGATCAACAGAGAGATCTCCCACTAAGCCGGCGGACAGAGGCGGACTCCGTGCAAACGGATCCGCCTTGTCTGAATGAGGCTTAAAACAAGGGTATAAAACATTCTGAAGTTACAATGAAACAAGTCTAGAGCAGGCTGCAGGGTACTGGAAGGACCCTGCTGGAGTGAGGCATAAGGCAAGTATTCACAAATTATTCATGAACCCCCCTATACATGACAAGCGTTTAACCCTTGCAGTGCAGAGAGGGGCCTCACTGAAAGGGGGGGACAATTTCTGGAGTTTGGCTTCATAGGCATGGCCAGCACCAGGTAAAGAACATAATAAAGTAATATAATATAGATACAAGTAGAAGGAAGTGTTTTTTTCACTGTACTCCCAAACACGTGGTACTAAATATTCTGCATGCACGCAAATTTTCTTAGGGGAATACAAGCAACAGAACTCAATACATGCAAGTAGCAGATATCCAAAAAATGAATCCTCTACGCAGTCCCATAGATAGCGGGTCCCATTTTCCCGATAGTTTTTTTTTTTTTTAAACCTCTCTAAATGATCCGGGATGAGGTTTTTCCCACCTGCTCGCTGCTGTTGAGTCTTTAATTTTCTTCCCTTCCAGAGAGGCTAAATGTTGTTCCAGGGCATCGAGCAGACTGCTTGGAGCCTGTGGAAATAGAAGAACTGAAAAGTAACCAAACCCAGCAATGAAACATCAAAAGTATGTACACTAGAGAGACGCAGGACACGGATAATATCACAGGATATCCAAATATGAGCAAAGTCATTACATGAGCCCAATCGGCAGCCCACCACAAAAACAGGAAACCCCCCACAAGAGGACATTCACCTAAGTTGAGAAATCCAAGTGCAATAAATAGGTTAAAGAGTACCAAATGAAAAATCCCAAGTCCACAAAAGCCTTTATTGTTCAACTCATTACAACAAGCAGCGCAAAAGATAGCCAACGCATTTCAGGGCCCGTACAATCTCCCTTCATCAGGGCTGGAGGAAAACTATAAAGTAACACATAAAAATGGTGCGTTCTTTGCGCTGTTTATTGTAGCGAGTTGAACACCAAAGACTGGAGCCATCTTTGATCCATTGATTAAAGTGTACATGTCATTTAATACACAGGGGAGGTGAGGTGGCCTGACCGCCTGCATATTTCAGAGATTATTATATCATTGCGGTAAGGCCCCTTTCACACTGGGGCGGTGCGGGCGTTGGCGGTAAAGCGGCGCTATTTTTAGCAGTGATTTACCCTCGTTTTAGTGGCGTCTGCGGCCGCTAGCGGGGTGGTTTTAACCCCCGCTAGCGGCCGAAAAAGGGTTAAAATCGCCCACAAAGCACCACTTTGCCAGCGGTATAGCCACGCTGCCCCATTGATTTCAATGGGTAAGAGCGGGTTAGGAGCGATGAATACACCGCTCCTTTACCGCTCCTAAGATGCGGCTAGGAGGGCTTTTTTCACTGGCCTGCTAGCGCACCGCTCCAGTGTGAAAGCCCTCGGGCTTTCACACTGGAGTGAAAGGGGCCTTTATTTCAGGCTCTACACAGGTGCTATTTTTTAAGGCTTTAGCGCCTGAAAAATGCCCCAGTGTGAAAGGGGCCCAAGAGGCAATTCTGACCCTCACTCAGTTTATGAAAAACTCTCTCAAAGGAAGCATTGGCTGAAGACCGTAAAACCTCATATTTACACAGACTAGACTAAGGCCCCTTTCACACATGCGGACAGTATGTCCCTATTTCATCCATCCGTTTGCGGATGAAATACGGACATACATGCATCCCTATGGGATAGCGGGTGTCTGCGGACTACTGTCCGATTCTGCAGATGGAGGAAAATCCTATTTTTCTATCCGTCTGCAGAGCGGATCGGATGAACACGGACAGACGGTCCGTGCTCATCCGATCTCCATAGAGGAGAACGGAGAACTGACAGGGCGGTCCCTGCACAGTGTGCGGAGACCACCCTGTCCGCCGCCGGCTCAGCGGGGACAACGGAGCGATCCCCGCTGAGCGAGCGGATCATCACGGGGTGGATCATTACTGATCCGCCCCGTGTGAAAGGGGCATTCGTTTGAATAAACCATTGTCAGTACACTGCATCCGGAAAGTATTCACAGCGCTTCACTTTTTCCACATTTGTTATGATACAGCCTTATTCCAAAATGTATTAAATTCCTTATTTTCCTCAAAATTCTACAAACAATACCCCATAACAACAACGTGAAAGAAGTTTGCTTGAAATCTTTTAAAATTTATTCAAAAAAAACCCCATGTACATAAGTATTCACAGCCTTTGCCATGACACTCAGAATTAAGCTCAGGTGGATCCTGTTTACACTGATCACCCTTGAGATGTTTCTACAACTTGGGGGTCCATCTGTGGTAAATTCAGTTGAATGGAAATGATTTGGAAATCCACACACCTCTCTATATAAAAGGTCCAACAGTTACCAGTGCATGTCGGAGCACAAACCGAGCCATGAAGTCCAATAAATTGTCTGTAGAGCTCCAAGACCGGATTGTATTGAGGCACAGATCTGGGGAAGGGTACAGAAATATTTCTGAAGCATTGAAGGTCCCAACGAGCACAGAGGCCTCCATCATTTGTAAATGGAAGAAGTTTGGAACCACCAAGACTTTTCCTAGAGAGGGACACCCGGCCAAACTGAGCAATCGGGGGAGAGGGGCCTTAGTCAGGGAGGTGACCAAGAACCCAATGGTCATTCTGGTGTCCATTTTTGAAACAGTGATCAGTAGTGATCCTGAGGAGTTTATGAAACAGATAATCGGGGGGGGGGGGGAGTGATTGAACATGTTCTCCCTCCGATTAACTCTGCACATGGGAGAATCCCCATTGAATGAAACAGTAACGGCCAGTTTATGAAGCTGCGATCTGTGTCAGAATTCACACTCCCTGATTCACCAGCTCCGAGGTGGAGAATTGCGAAGTGAAGAGAGAATCCCGGGGCATCTGAGGAAAGAGGAAGATTTTTAACTTCCTTATGCCTCGTTCAGACCCCCCAAAACTGTAATCATGTCCCCCTGTCTAATTATATATATATATATATATATATATATATATATATATATATATATATATATATATATATATATATATATATATATATATATATATATACACATATACACACACACACACACACACACTGTGTGCATATACATACATGTGTGTGTAATATCAGAGCTAGAGAGATCTATATCGTTATTTTATTAACATTAACCACACCGTCTGTCAGTGTATTGAGCAGTGATAATTTATCACTGCTTAATAAACTGACATCTGTGTTTCTATGAATTTCTGGTACTGTAATCTTGTAAAGTCTCATGAGATTGCAGTATCAGGGGCCGTTCTCCACTGTTGGAAGCATTTGTAGATCGCGTCACTCCTCCAAGAGAGAAGAGATCTACTCTACTTCACAAACAGGCACACAGGAGAACTATCTCCTCCGTGAATGCTGGAGAATAGATTTCACTGCTTCATGAATGGACACCTCTGACAAAGCGCCAGCATTTCTGTGGAGAGAGAACCTTCCAGAAGAACAACCTCTGCAGCACTCCATCATCCAGGCCTGTATGGTAGAGTGGCCAGACAGAAGCCACATGAGAGCCTGCCTGGAGTTTTCCAAAAGGCACCTGAAGGACTAAGACCATGAGAAACCAAATTCTCTGATCTGATTAAACAAAGCCAAACACTTTGGCCTGAATGGCAAGCGTCATGTTTGGAGGAAACCAGGCACCGTTCATTACCCGGCCAATACCATCCCTACAGTGAAGCATGGCGGGGATGTTCAGCAATAAGAACTGGGAGACTAGTCAAGATCGAGGCAAAGATAGCCGAGACATGTTTGATGAAAACCTGCTCCAGAGCACTCTGAACCCTCAGACTGGGGCAAAGGTTCATCTTCCAACAGGACAACGACCCTAAGCACACAGCCAAGCTAACAAAGGCGTAGCTACAGGACAACTCTGAATGTCCTCGAGTGGCCCAGCCAGAGCCCAGATTTAAACCTGACTGAACATCTCTGGAGAGATCTGTGCACCGATGCTCCCCATTCAAACTGAAGGAGCATGAGAGGCCCTGCAAAGAAGAATGGGAGAAAGTGTCCAAAAATAAGGGTGCCAAGCTTGCAGCATCATACTCAAAAAGACTTGAGGCTGTAATTGGTGCCAAAGGTGAGTCAACAAAGTATTGAGCAAAGGCTGTGAATACTTTAGTACATGGGATTTTCTCTCATTTTTAATAAATTTTAATGCAAATATTTCAAACTTCTTTCACGTTGTCATTACAGGGTAGAATTTTGAGGAAAGTAATGAATTTAATCAATGTTGGAATAAGGCTGTAACATAAAAAGTGGAAAAAGTGAAACGCTGTGAATACTTTCCATATGCACTGTAAATAAACCAAAAACTACTTAAAAAAAAAAAAATGTGCATTTATTTAAATTTTTGCACTGCCTGCAGAGCATTGAAACTGATCACTGCACTATGGGGTGCAGTTTCGAAGAAGGAGGTTGACAGGTGCAACCATGTTTCACGCGACACCCTAAATAAGGGCGCAACATGAAACAACGAATAGACTATGCTTTTATAGAACACATGCAAATATTATATAAACACAGCATTGGTGAATATCACCAGTCAGTACATGAAGATCGTTTTATGAGCAAGCCATATAGGAGTCAGCATAGACACAGAGGAGTCCTGTGGCCAGTGATGTACTTAAAGCGGAGGTCTACCCACCCCTGCAAAAATTAAAAGCCAGCAGTTACACACTGCAGCTGCTGACTCAATAGGACACTTACCTGTCCTAGAGTCAAGCCATGTCGGCAACCCTGCTGATGTTTCCATCAGCTGTCGGGTGCTACTGCCACCACTGTGAGTAAGGGAATCCTGGCCATGTAGCATTACAGCTTCATGCCAGGTCCCTACTACACATGCATGAGGCACTGCTACACTCTCCTACTGGCCTGGCGGTGGGAGAAGGAGAAGGGAGGCAGGCCGTGACATAATTTGCCAGAGCCCAGATTCCCGGAAGTGGGGACAGGTATCCGTTGCCCCTGAAAAGTGCCAAATTTGGCACCGGATGGGTAAGGGGAAGAGACAAATGCGCAGAAGTTCCACTTTTGGTGGAACTTCGCTTTAAACTGTAAGTTCACCTTCACAGAAAATCTGTAAGGTGACCTTACAATGGACCCCTCCCTTCCCCCATCCCCCCGGTGGTCATGCTCTACCAGAGCAACGCAGATCCCCCGCTGTCAGACACCCACAAGCTGCTTCACCAGTCTAGGGCTGTCAAATCCCCGCAGCTTCCCTTCTCCTTCTCGCACTGGGGACAGGACAGACTAGACTGATTCCAACTGGTCAGCACCATCCATGTGATGGGGTGGTCACTGTAAGGCCTGTAAAGGTGAACTTACACTTTAAAGAAAAGGATTTCACAGGCAACTCAAAAATTTGGTTTTCTTCATTGTGCACCAAGGGACACAGGACTCGGTTAATTCTTAGACCATTGGGATGTCCAAAAGTCATTCCATGATGAGCAGGCGAAGCAGTAAACCGCTAAAAAGGCCCCCCTAAAAAATACCCAAACAAGTTAAGGCCCCTTATCTGGAGTACCCTTCCAACCAAAGCCGGCATACGCCAAGGTCTTACCACCCAACTAGAAAAACCTAGCAAGCGAGAAAATAATGCTACAGACAATAGGAAAAAACTGGGGCAAGCATGGAGTAAGAAGGGTAGGGGGGCTCAGCTTAAAATTTTTGCCGGTGTTCAATCATAGCCCAATGGTCTAAGAATTAACCAATTTCTGCGACCTGTGATGCTAGATGCAGGCAGTACATCCCCCCCATACACTTACATGGGCTGACTGCAAACCACAAACACTGAGCCCATTAGTGGAATACAGACCTTAGCGCCGGTGTGAATAAGGCCTTAGCCATGCTGCCAGTTCAGAGGTAAGTAAACCGGTCCAGCCTGACAGTGCTTAAGATAAAACTGCACAGGACAGCACAATTTCTGGCAAAACACTTTCAGTGGTAAACTTACACTTGCTTCCTTCTTGTTTGAGACGTTAACTGTCCAGATAAACATACACTAATGATTTTTAAATGAACCCATACCTGCATAAAATTTGTGATATATTTTTCATGTGCCTGCTCAGCTTTAAAGTGCAAGTTTGCCTTTTCAGATTTTTTTTTTTTTTTTAAGGTAAACACCTTACGTCCTCTACTTCTGTGGTCCCCTGGACCACACCACTTGCCTCCTCTTTCCCTAGGGATAGCAGCAAAGAACAGATAAGTTATGATTGGTCAGCGAGGTCATGTGCTGGCACTGACCAATCAGTAAAGCCCCAGTCCATCCCTAGCGGAAAAACAGTGCGGTTTTCAAACCCCATTACAACTGTCATGTGTAGATGCTGGAACTATCCCCCATGGAGGTAAGAGCAGCGGGGACCAGGGACAGTGTAGGGTGTTGGTTCACCTTTTTGCTTTTTTTTTTCTGAAAAAGGAGAACACTTTAAGCCTAGACACCCTTCTGTGTAAAGCAGAAATCGTTTTTAAAACCCGCAAGTTGAATCCTCGATACAGAATCCTACCAGCCTGCCCATGAATAATGCTGTTCAGCAGATGTAGCAGCTGCCGGCAGCAGTTACAGATTATAGAACCAAGATCAATACACCAGGAAAGATGACGCAAGCTGGGAAAATATCTACTGTGTGACTAGCTGTATATAATGGACGACTGTTCTGAGTGAAGCCTCTGCGTTGTGTGTGTGCAGCTGGAAGCCAGACATCTGGGTCGGCCTTTCATAATGTAGAGTGTTCGCTGGCAAATATTTAGGAGAACGCACAACAAATGTCAAATGAAAAATGATCATCAGATTACATTCCTCTGGCCACGGAGCAGCAGATTATAGCAGCAAATCTCTGCACTCTGGGCCTCAATGATAAGTGTCTGAAGGAAAAGCTGTGATCACCCAGCAAATACGACAAGAATATGCCCAAAGTTACAAATTGATCTATCACGTTTTTAGAGGAAGGTACAACTTACAGTACACTTATCTAATCTATGCTGCTTGCCAAGTGGGGCTGTAAAAAGATACAAGATAAATTCTGCACCAAGCATGTATTTCATGCTGTCAACTAGCAGCTTTGAGACTCAATCATATAACAACCTAAAGGTTAAAAGCGGAGTTCCGCTTAAAAAAATAAAAATAATTAAAAGTCAGCAGCTACAAATACTGCAGCTGCTGACTTAATAATCGGACACTTACCTGTCCCAGGGTCCAGCGATGCGGGGAAGGAAGCCCCACTCCTCTCTGACGCCGGCATAGTTACTGTGGGCTGTCACCGTGACTGGCTGGGCAATCATCTGGGACACATCACAGGTCTATCTCTCTCCCCCTCTATATATCTATATATATATCTATATATCTATATATATCTATATATATCTATATATATCTATATATATCTATATATATCTATATATCTATATATATCTATATATATATCGGCGTATAACACGCACTTTTTCCCCCCTTAAAATCGGGGGAAAGTCGTGGGTGCGTGTTATACGCCGATCCCCACTGTCTGAGTCTAAAAGACCGAGCGCCGCCGAAAAAGACCGAGCGCCGCCGAAAAAGACCGAGCGCCGCCGAAAAAGACCGAGCGCCGCCGAAAAAGACCGAGCGCCGCCGAAAAAGACCGAGCGCCGCCGAAAAAGACCGAGCGCCGCCGAAAAAGACCGAGCGCCGCCGAAAAAGACCGAGCGCCGCCGAAAAAGACCGAGCGCCGCCGAAAAAGACCGAGCGCCGCCGAAAAAGACCGAGCGCCGCCGAAAAAGACCGAGCGCCGCCGAAAAAGACCGAGCGCCGCCGAAAAAGACCGAGCGCCGCCGAAAAAGACAGACTTTTTTTCCTTAAAATGCCCTCCTAAACTTGGGGTGTGTGTGATATACGCCGGTGCGTGTTATACCCCGATAAATACGGTATATATCTCCATCTCTATATATCCCCAGCAGGCATGTTCAGCAAGTCCCCAGCTTATTAGTACCCTCGTTAAGTAGATGCCCTGCTCATTTGTATCCCCAGCTACTGATTGCCCACTCAGTAGTAGCTCTGCTGACCCTCCGGTTTTCTGATACTCCTCTCTCCGGTCCTCACCTCCCATCATATTACTCCCATGAGTTTCACCACGTGTGATATCTGCTAGTGAGCTGATAACTTCCTTGTTCAATCTTTTTATTGAAAAGCAGATAGATCAAAAACGTTCACAAAGTTGGTACAATTGAGCTGACATCTGCTAGTTTCTCCTGCTCTAATCCCCCACAGCTCTGCTGATCCTCTGTCGATCAGTCCACTCGCTCCGGTCCCCACTCACCTTCTTACACATTGTATCTATGGAGCAGCAGCATTGTAATCCTAGGATAGGCACTGTTAGGACAATAATAACCCCCTCTCCTCACTCATATAACATGAGGGGAGTTTCTGTAGCTAATCATTTCAATACCAGACACTTACCGGGCAGGTAAGGTGATGAGGTGCTGACAGGCATTAGTGATGGGCACTGACTGGCACCATTTGTGGGCACTAATTGCCATTGATTTTGGGCACAGATTGCCATCCCTGGTGGCCATGGGTGGCATGCCTGGTGATCATCAGTGGTGGCAATCCCTGGTGGTCTGAAGTGGGCATCCATGGGGGGGCTGCGCTGATATTCAGCGCAAACCTCTCCCTGCCAGGAGAGCAGCTGATCGGCTCTCCTCTACACGCGTCTGTCAGATGCGAGTGAGGAAAAGCCGATACGTGGCCTTTCCTGTGTACAATGGTCAGCCATGATTGGACATGGCTGATCACATGGTAAAGCACCTCTGTCAGAGGCTCTTTACCAAGATTGGTGTTTAAGACTGACATGCCGCACCACCGATCACCGCTTTATCCTGAAAAACGTTATACGATGATGAGTCAGGATAACGGAACCGCCGCCCGGCCATCATTCTGCTATAGTGGTTAATCTAGTCCACAGACGTGTACAGGAAGTTATCAGCTCAATTGTCCCAACTTTGTGAATGTTTTTGATCTATCTGCTTTTCAATAAAAAGATTGAACAAGGAAGTTATCAGCTCACTGGTCTAATGGCAGGTTAAATAGGCATTTTTCACATCAAAAGAGAAAGGGCATAAAACACTTTCAAAAGGAATGATTAACAGACCAAAACAACAACAAAAAAATGAGCAAATAAGAAAAAAAGTTTGATAGGATTCAAACACTTTAAAAATCAGCATTTTCTGCAACTCTCAATTAAAATACAAGAACTGCTTTTCTGTGAACCAAATGCTGTCCACGTGCGTATTTCCATAGAAATAATATCCAGGGATTGTAGCTAAATACACACAAGATAAATGCCAAAAAGTTTCTTTACCTGAGATAGATCGGGTATGTCTCCTCTGTCAATTCCTACTTGCTAAAGTGAAAAGAAAAAAACAAAACAAAGGTTAAAATATATCAAATGACAACCAAGCTTTCAGATTTGAACTTTCTGGTAGACTATAACAGGCCCACCATCCCACAATGCAGTGCTCAGTGTTTGGGTAAAATACCACTAGGCCCAAGCAGTGGCACATGGGAGACACCTACAAACCTGCACCCAATATTAGTGGTAGCAAGGCATTAGATAAGGACATAGTACGCATGCCCTGTGTACTTCAACAGAGTTTCTTGATAAAAAATAAAAAAGGATCCATCCCGGCTCTGTGACAAAAGTGGCCAATGGCACAGGTAAGCAATAGAGCAATCTTATTAACATTCACAAAATGCCATAGATAACAAATGGTGATGAAGGCAAGAAGAAATAA
This sequence comes from Lithobates pipiens, assembly GCF_037356315.1. Lineage (NCBI taxonomy): Eukaryota > Metazoa > Chordata > Amphibia > Anura > Ranidae > Lithobates > Lithobates pipiens. The sequence continues at coordinate 620,168 of NW_027507754.1, read as the reverse complement.
AGTCCAAAAAAGAACAAGAAAGGTAAAATAAAGCAATTTCAGCAGAACCAAGAAAAGGGCTCACGCAGAGTCCCAAGAAAAGATAAAGCTCATAAAAGCAAATCCAGTGCAATAGTGTTCAGCAACATCAACTAATGCATCTTTGAGAAGAAAAGTGATCCAATGAAGTGCTCCAAGATTAACCACCACAGTAGACTGGACACTCACCAGGAAGGATGGCTGCTGTTAGAGCAGCAAGCACGCGTTCATTATCGGTCATCCGAGTAAAGTAGGGAGTCCAGCGACACTCAGGATGCAACTAAGATAAATAAAGCGCACCAGGAGCCAAATAAAGTCTTCATAGTGTAGTAACTTTATTACAGTTCCATCAACATTAAAATCCAGAATGCTGCCGAGCCAGAATCAAAGGCACAACGTCAAGAGGACAAGTGTCTCCTACCCTAGGAGACCGATTCCAGGTTGGCAGCGGCACTGAATGTAAGGATTGTTTTCTACATTCTGGCTTTTAATGTGGATGGAACTGTAATAAGGTTACTACACTATGAAGACTTTATCTGGCTCCTGGCAATCTTTATTTTAGTTGCAACCTGATGGGGGGTGTCACTGGACACCCTACTTTAATCGGATGACCGATAATGAATGCGTATTTGCTGCTCTAACGGCAGCCATCCTTTGTGGCAAGTGGCCATTCTACTGGGGTGTGGTGGTTGATCTCGGAGCACTTTATTGGAACACTTTTCTTCTCTTCAAATACATTAGTTGATGTTCCTGCACACACTATTACACTGTATTTGCTTTTATGAGCTTTATCCTTTCTTGGGTTTCCTGCGTGAGTCCTTTCCTTGGTTCTGCTGAAATTACTTTATTTTACATTTTTGTTTGAGTTTTTGGACTTTAATTCTTCTCACCTTCATCACCATTTGTTATTTAGGCCTTTTTTTTGGTGCTACACATTTTGTGAAAGGTTTTTTTAATAGTGTGCAGAATGAATGCCCCAATATACACAACCAAATATAGAAAAATATATAAACTGCGCTCAGGAGAGAATTACAAAAAATATATAAATTAAAAATAACAAACAATAGGCAGCAGCTTTAAGTGGGATACAAGCACTAAAATAAATGAAAGAAAATATGGAGAGCTGCGCCAGTAGCACTATATATTTAAAATAACTGTATAAATAAAAACATATAAAGGACATATGGCATTCATACAGGATAAATGTCTAATTGCCAAAAGCAATCACTTAACGTGCATGTAACAATCACAAAGAAATGTATGAGTAGAAAATATATAATCTATGTGAAATGAAGACTATATATGAAAATAAACATAAAAACTATAAAATTAAAGTCCAATAAGATGTTCCAATATCGCAGCGATTAGCACGTCACCACCGTGAATCCACACACAACTGAAGATCTGTGCCCGTCACCGGATAAGTGATGCGCTTGCCAGATATATAAACAGTAACAGCCTTAACGGTATTAATCCGAAGCAGAGTGGTTAGAACATCAATCAAGGTTCTTGCATCCAGACAACCCTTAACGCAGGTATATGGCAATACCCCAGCCTTTAGAGCTTCAATGGTTAATGGTCACGTGTATCACCGGTAACACCATTAAAGAAAAAGAGATGCCTCCATAGCGTAAAATCGCTCAGATAATTTATTGGAATAAAAGAATCACACTTACATAAAAAAGCTTTGTGTCAGCATCGAAACAGAGCTAAACAACGCCGGCCGGCATTCAAACAAGCGTCCCGTCCTCCCCTCGTAGAGCGTGGTGGCGTCACTGCGTACCTTCCCAGACGCGTCTCGTCATAGATGACGTTATCAATGGGGAACATCCCCATTGATGTCATCTATGACGAAACGCGTCTGGGAAGGTACGCAGTGACGCCACCACGCTCTACGAGGGGAGGACGGGACGCTTGTTTGAATGCCGGCCGGCGTTGTTTAGCTCTGTTTCGATGCTGACACAAAGCTTTTTTATGCAAGTGTGATTCTTTTATTCCAATAAATTATCTGAACGATTTTACGCTATGGAGGCATCTCTTTTTCTTTAATGGTGTTACCGGTGATACACGTGACCATTAACCATTGAAGCTCTAAAGGCTGGGGTATTGCCATATACCTGCGTTAAGGGTTGTCTGGATGCAAGAACCTTGATTGATGTTCTAACCACTCTGCTTCGGATTAATACCGTTAAGGCTGTTACTGTTTATATATCTGGTAAGCGCATCACTTATGCGGTGACGGGCACAGATCTTCAGTTGTGTGTGGATTCACGGTGGTGACATGCTAATCGCTGCGATATTGGAACATCTTATTGGACTTTCATTTTATAGTTTTTATGTTTATTTTCATATATAGTCTTCATTTCACATAGATTATATATTTTCTACTCATACATTTCTTTGTGATTGTTACATGCACGTTAAGTGATTGCTTTTGGCAATTAGACATTTATCCTGTATGAATGCCATATGTCCTTTATATATTTATACAGTTATTTTAAATATATAGTGCTACTGGCGCAGCTCTCCATATTTTCATACACAACCAAATAAATGGCGTTTTTATACCCATCGGAATGGTAAAACTAACAATTATATGAAAAGTGGATTTAAAAAATAGGTAGGATACAGATGCCCTATTGACAGGCCTCTGAAAGCTAAAAAAAAAAAAAAAAAAATGCCCCGGCCTCAGTGACATAGGGGTACACACATACCTCTGCAACTTTTAAAAACTCAGAAATCCGTGTCATTCTGGTGAGGAACTTCTTGTAAATGTCCAACCCGTCTTTACACTGGTTCTTCTTCATGTCAAAATATTTTTCTAAGAAAGAAGATTGGGGAGAGCTCTGGGGTAAAACACCTCAAATGGTACATATAGCGGTCACTGGTTATGAATTCTTAAGTCAGGAGTGTCTAGGGCAGGGATGACAAACTGGCAGCCCTCCAGCTGTTGCTGAACTACAAGTCCCATCATGCCTTAGCTTGTGGGAGTAATGCTTGTAACTGTCAGCCTTGCAATGCTTCATGGGATTCGTAGTGCTGCAATCGCTGGAGGGCCGCCAGATTGACAAATGTGGTCTATGGGATCTTTACGCTAGACATTTATGGTCAATAAAGGGACCGTGATCTTATAGCGGAAGGGAATGCCTCAACCGTAAAAGATAACAAGCTAGCCAGCCCTTCTGTTCCTGATGTAACCCTTACCATCGGTGGCATCAAAAGGGTTAAAGGAAAGATGTAGGAACAGAAACCATTTAGTCCGCCATTACTTACTGTCCATCCCAAAGCGAGTTGGCTGTCACACCAATGCTTTGGCATCATTGCTTTCCAAAATCAGCATATACACAATAAATTTATTTTCAGCATATCTTTTCCAGACCAGTGACTTAAAAGTATTGGATGTCAAATGGAGCCATGGCAACTAGTATATGGGAAAAATCCAAATCAGCAACTCATGTATTTCTCCTATTACAGGTACACTTTAAAAATGAATTTCAGCTATTTTTATTTATGTGCCATACCTGGAAGCTACTGTAGTAGACCATGCTACTACAGTGATTGCTACTGGCTTTCAAGAACCAAATGCCGAGTGGCTGCCCTGCATGGGTCAACACGCTGAACTTTCTAAAGGAATGCAAGGCATTCTCTGATTGGATGAGGTGGAGATTGTGAAGTTCCCGGCTCCACCAAGTCCAATCAGATAATGCCTTGTATTCACTGAGAAAATTCAAAGTGCTCCCTGAATGGCGCCCATGTCAAGCGAGCAACCTCCTGTGTTCCCTAAGAAGCAGAGCAGCCACTAGGCACGGGACCCAGAAGCCAACGGCAATCATTGCAGTAACAGGTACCTACCAAAGTAATTTCCAGCTTCGGGGACATACATACTTACATTGGACCAGCAGGGACTGTGCAAGCATGCAGAAACAGCAATAACTGGAATTCAGCTTTACCAGGTTAACAGGGAAACATTTGGGGTCCATGGAATTACACCAAGGTACATTTCTCTCCAAGTTCATCTTTACCAGCTTGCTGCCCGCCCACAGTAGCTGTACTGCGAGTGGGCAGCAGCACCAGGCTTGTTAACGGCCCTGTATGTTGCAATCTCTTAAAGGTTCAGTTTGTGATTGGCAGCTGATTTTGGCTGAAGTCAGCTGATCAGCTGTGACCAATCTCATACACAGAGTTCTGCGTTTACAAAAATTGTGTATTTTGAGCAGTAATCTGGCTAGCAACCAACAAGTATGGCCATCACCTTCCCTATTCATGAGCAGGCTGCCCCAAAATCAGGAATATCTTCACATCTAGCACGTGTTATTAAGAGTTATCCTGCTACAGAAATCAATGACATCTCAATGCACCCATAAGAAGCCCACGTGACTGCTGCAATTACTAGGCTTGCTAAATGCATTCACGTGGCCTCACACTGCGTAGGATAACTTACACTGATATCACTTGCTGAATGAGAAAATAGGTCTGCCCTCAGGTTTTCTGCTATGTAACAAGTGTTGCAGAATGACAAATCAGATCTATTTACCTAACAGATTAATTATCCCTTCATTGTATGCAGCGAACAATCTGATGGCATCCTTGAAGAGCAGCATGAAAGCAGCATTAATGACTCCATTTGTCAGCTCATTGGCATTTACCTAAGAGAAAGGGAAAATGTAAAAAACATTGAAAACATGGGCATCACAGGGTGCATGGGCATGGCACAACTGCCAAAAGATGGAAATTCTTCCATAAACACAAACAAACTGCCTTAGCAGGCACAGTAAGCAGCAGTCTGACAACTCCAGCACTGGCTTATTTTGGGGGATTGCAGAAATCCACCAAAAACATCCGATAAAGCCAACTTTTACCTCCTCCTGCAATTGGCTGGTAAATAGTATAATTGCCAGTCAAGGAGACCTGTCTATCTACACAAAGCCAAAATGTTAAATTGGTTGTAAACCCTTACATACACTATATTACCAAAAGTATTGGGGTGCTTGCCTTTAAAAGCAAACATTTTACCTTAATGCTTTCTTTGCATTGAGGTAAATGTTTGTGTGTCAGCATCTTCCCACTTTACTTAACTGAGCCCTCATTCGATCCAGTGCAGTGCACATCTGTAGCTCTACTCTACCCCCTCACTTCCGGGAGTCACTGGCTTTGCTGGGGAACCGGGAGCCATGGGCTCCCAGGGCGGTCAATTTAAAACCAGTGATGAGGGAACGGCTTCCCATGGGGGCACTGGACAGAGGGGAGTGGCCAGCATCGCCAGCGGGGGACCCGAAAAAGAGGAGGTTTGCGCCCCGCTCTGTGCAATTCCATTGCACAGAGCAGGTGAGTATACACGTTTGTTTTTTTTTGTTTTTTTTTTAACCTTTACAATCACTCTAGTGACATCCCAGTCTTGGTCCGTAGGGTTCAATATCGACCCACCGACCTTTGCAGCTATAACAGCTCTGGTCGGGCACTGATGTGGAACAGAAGGCCTGGCTCTCTGCAGGTCAGTCAAGTTCCTTCACCCCAAAAATCACTGATCCATGTCTTTACGGACTTTGTGCACTGGAGTGCAGTCATGTTAGAACATACAGAAAAACAGGGAGGGCACACCGACCTTGTGCATTACCAAAGAAAAAAAATGTACTTAAATAGTACCCACATAAAAAAAAAAAAAAAAAAAAAAAAACGATTGCATTACCCAGTCCAAGAGACAGCTCCAAATTCTTTGAGCAAATTCCAAACTCAAACATTTGTGAGTACGACTCTTTTACTATTTAAAAATTTTTTATTTTTTGGTAATGCACAAGGTCAGTGCACCCTCCCTGTTCTTCTATATGTTGCAGCTCCAAGGACACCCATTGGTTCTGAGGAGGGCAGCAAGGCCCTTGACGTTGCATATTTTGTCCAAAGGGTTGGTTACACCACGTACAGATATATGGACTAAGTTCCTGAGCGCAGGAGATTGTTTTGTGTTTTTTCGTTTTGCGCAGGGCAGTTAGAACAGGAAGGGGCCATCCCCAAACTGATCCCACAATGTTGGGAGCATGAAATTGTCCAAAATGTCTTGGTATGCTGACGCCTTAAAGGGGATATAAAGGTTCCCGTTTTTCACCTTAATGCAGCCTATGCTTTAAGGTGAAAAAACATCTGATGCTTACAGGCCCGCCCAAACATCCCCCCGCCCCCCTTTACTTACCTGAGCCCTCAAAAGTCCCACGTCATGAACACGCTGGCTTTTCATTGGATAGATAGCAGCACAGCCATTGGCTCACGCTGCTATCAACTACGACGTGATGGCCGGGGCCAAGTCCTGTAGTTGGCGGCTATGGATGCTGAATAAAGGACTCAGGAGCGCGCCCGCAAAGTAACCCCCTTATCAGAAGCCGGGGATGAGCAGAGACATCCGCCGAGGGACCCCAGAAGACAAAGATCAGACTCTGTGCAAAATGAGCTGCACAGTGGGAGGCAAGTATAACATGTTTGTTATTTAAAATTTTTAAAAATGTGAACCTTTATTATCACTAAGAGTTCCCTTCACTGGAACTAAAGGGCCAAGCCCCACCCCTGAAAGACAACCCCACACCATTATTTCCCCTCCACCAAATGATTTAGACCACTGCACAAAGGTCCATAAAAAGAAATGGATGAGCAAGTCCTGACTTCAACCCGATAGAACAACTTTAGGATGAATTATAGCAGAGACTGCAAGCCAGGCCTTCTCATCCAACATCAGTGCCTGACCTCACAAATGCGCTTCTGAAAGAATGGTCTGACATTACCGTAGGCACACTCCTAAACCTTGTGGACAGCCCTCCCAGAAGAGTTGAAGCTGTTATAAATACAAAGGGTGGACCAACTGCAATATTGAACCCTACAGACTAAGACTGGGATGCCATTAAAGTTCATGTGCGTGTAAAAGCAGGCGTCACAATACTTTTGGTAATATATAGTGTATATCCCCTGAAGTGAGCGTCCTAAGGAGATTCACAGAAATTACACAAATCCTCCTACATAAGTTGTACCTGTATCTACAGTCTCATAGGTAAACATGCACAGCTGAGGCTGTCAACCAGCTGTGTGCTGGAGGAGGAAAGGGCCATCTCTCAAGATTCTGTGATCCCAGGCGGTGTCAGAAGTGACTAATGAAGATAGCAGAGGGAAGAAAGAAGACCGAAATCACACTTGGTGATTTGGGCGGCGGTTAGTACACTATAGGGAAATGCCCTGTTCATTTTTTGTTTCGTTTACAACCACTTTCAGTGGCTATTTATCTTGCCAGGCTTATTAAAGGACAAGTTCATCTTTTGGAACACGTTACATGCTTCACCCATATTTAAGGTGTGACATGTAACACGTTCCAGCAGTTACAGCCTCTCCCCAACCCCCCCAGTGATCGCGAACGGGCATTTTCTCCAGGCACCAGCTGTCACTGTTTGAAGAGAACGCGGCCGTGTGGAGCTCTGCCCGCCTGGCTGTGTCATTTACTCAGAGTTCTGAGAATGGTAAACTACAAATACCCCAAGCCTTTGTGGTTCTCGGCCTGTGGTTCCCAATGAAGCTCTCTGGTAGTTTGTCTCTTCCTGTGAGAGATATGTTGACAGGTCTGCAGGAGTCCTGCATGGAACCCGCAATCTACTGATCGTGGTTTTGCCGTAAAAAAATAAATGAAATTTTTTTTACCTGCAAAAAGATGTGCATTTTTTTATTTTAGTTTTTTTAAAAGGTGAATTTCTCCTGTAATGGCAGAAAAACCTGCACAATTACCTAGATTTGTGTATATTCTACTTACGTTGAAATCAAGCAGGGCATCCATTTGGTTCTGTATAATGGGCATGGTCTTTAGCAACTTTTCTGTGTTCATTGTCCTCATGACGCCATCAGCCCTAAAAATAAAGATATCAGGATTCAGAAAAGCGGATTTTTTAATTTTTTTTTTAAAATGCAGACCGATGAAGCACACATGCATTCCCAGTGGGCCTAGCTTATTGTGGCAGCGGTGATTACATCCAGAATATCTTCTCACCAGCGGTCAGGTGAATACAAATCAGCTCTTACAATCTGCAGAGCCGGGGTAGTGAAGGGTATTCAGCTATGGGGGGGGGGGGGGGGTTGTACCTTTACATGTAACCCCCCTCCCCTTCTTGTAATAGGAAATAAGGCATGACGGGCCCTCTTTATGGAGATATCTGGGGTCAATGAGACCCAAAATATATTTTCTACCCTGGCAAACTTTCTCTGCTTTCCAGGACAAAAACTGTCAGCTTACAACTGTCAGTGCCAGAAGTGACTTCATGACATACAGCCTCCGTGTCATACAAATGGCACCAGCTCTAGGGTAATTTGCTGGCGTCACCGGATCGGCCACCTGGGTTCCTCATCACACGGTAGAGCACGGAAAGGCACCGAAGGGATGTCCCACCCCACTGTTTGTAAAAGCAATCCAGCGGCTAAAGAGCAGCTAGGATGACTTTTACATTACAGGGAATTGCCAGCTGAAAAGATATATATCTGAATGATGCCTGTAGCAGTATGCATCATTCAGAAATTACCACTTCAACTTCAAGTGATGGTAAGGGTTCTTTTTATATAAAAAATAAAAAAATAATTATACATACCATACTTACCTCCACTGTGCAGCTCATTTTGCACAGAGTGGCCCCGAACCTGCTCTTCTGGGGTCCTCTGGCGAATCCTCCCCACATCAGATAACCCCCCTGGGAGAAGCATTCTCCCGGGGGATTACCTTGTGGGCGCGCTCCCGAGTTTAGCATTTGGCATCCATAGATGCCGAATGCAGGACTTTGCGCCCGCATCATTGGATTTGATTGACAGTAGCAGGAGCCAATGGTTGCGCTGCTATCAAACCAATCAAGAGCCGATAACCCCGGGCAGAGAGACAGCACGTCCCTGTGGGTCAAGTTCGAGGGTTCAGGCAAGTAGAACCTTAATGCATAGGATTCATTAAAACAAACGAAAAAAAACACCTAGGTTTACAAGACCCCTTTAAAGGATGTCATATGATGTCCTACAGGCAGGAAGTGGTTAAAGAGGTGCACTGAAAGAGCAGCTGATTGACACGGGGCACCAAATGTAGAAGGGCAGCAACACACAAAGAATGCTTCACCTTTATCATCACCCACCAAATAGTTTTTACCCCGATTCATATTTACAGACACTTACCCACGCTTTACTTTGGTGAAGTCGAAAGCAACTTGTCTGTAAGAAACTGCCTTCTCATTCAGGTACCGACTATAGCGTCTTATAAAGGTGGACATGTCATAACCTGGAAAAGGTAAAAGATACAACAGTTTAATCCAAACTCAAAAATCCGCCAACATTTCAGAGCACAGTGTTGCATTAAATTGCATCTTTAAATATGACCGGAGTCCAGTTTCAATACGCACAATAGGAACACAAACAATGTTGGCAAATGAACCCTTTTATGGATTTTTCTTTTTCTCACCATCATTCGCGTGCTTTGCCGAGCACATCCATCACCTACAAGCCCACACTTCCTTATGGTCTTTAAGGCCCCTTTCACACTAACGTCCCGTTCAGGCCCGCCTGTCAGTTTTTCAGGCGGACCTGAACGGGTGCTCCATAGAGGTCTATGGAGCGTCGGATGTCAGCGGTGACATGTCCGCTGACATCCGACCCGCTCCGATCCGAAAAAGTGTGACGGAGGAAAAAGCTATTTTTCCATCCGTCTGCGGATCGGATCGGGTGACGACGGGCACTGCGGTCCGTCGTCATCCGATCTCCCATAGGGGAGAGCGGCGCTGTGACAGGTCCGTCCCTGCACAGTGTGCGGAGACAGACCTGTCATCTCCCTGCTCAGCGGGGATCGGCGGAGTGATCCCCGCTGAGCAAACGGACATCCACGGGGCGGATCAGAACTGATCCGCCCCGTGTGAAAGGACCCTAAAACATTTTTTATCCAAAGCATTTTATTATAGTGATATGACCAGTTATAGAAATTGGTAGTTAATAAAAGCATCTGTGGGTATAAAGTACAAGTGTCTCCAAATGTGTGTATGTACCCGCAGCAAACACGAAAAAGTTGCTCCTACAGCCAGAGCTGATCTTGTTAGGCAGCACTCGTGTCTAGGTTTATACCTGCTGTCCCCAAACACACTCCTACTGACCCATTAATATAAATGCCCATCTCACCATCCACTAGCAATCTACAGAAAGAGGTGTAAAAGCTTTGGAACAATCAGAAAATGCGAACGCTTTGCCTGTCAGGGAGTGGATTTGGCCACAACAGGGTAATGGTGGATGGTGCATGTAGATCGGGGGTCAGCAACCTGTAGATTGCGGACAAGTGACTGGTAGATCGCGGTCTGGGTTTGCTGACCCTCCATTCCAGATCATCAAACAGAGAGCAATGCAGAGGGACTACTTGTAAAGTTGGAATTGTAGTAGGGAGCAAGAGACGCATAAAGCTGATGCCTCCTCTGTAGTGCCGGCTCTTGTCCCATGCAGAGGCATATCAACCGCACTCCATCTCTTATCCCAGCTGGTGGTCCCCAGAGTGGTGCCAGCAGCAGGCAAGAAGAAATCTTCAGATCGGTGTGAAGCAATACACTGGGCATAATAGTATAGGGCTGCTTTTACACTGATGCGCTGCGGTTCACCCACACCGTGGGTGCAGTGCACCTGCAGCTTTCCTGCATTTAGCCATAACCTTCTATTATATCTTGCCGTTTTACAACCCACAACCTTTATGTGCTAAATGAGCTCTAAGGGTGCCGCTGCTTAATGAAACTAAAGGCCCACTCAAGTGCTGCTCCTCTGAAAAGCGGTCAGAGTGTGTTGATGAGTGGCGAGGTGGTGATATGTTGCCGTCTCAACATCTGATTTAACCGCTTGCCGCCCAGCCGCCATCGTTATACTGTGGCAGGTCATTGCGATGCCGCAAACTGTTGTAGCTATACATTGGTCCCTTTAAGCGGGATAGCAGGCACGCGCGTCTACTGCACAGCAGTGGTGCCCATGCTCGGGACCGGCAGTCACGGTGACCTCCGGCAACAAGTGATCGCGGGCACGAGAGGCAGAAAAGGGACGTGTGTAAACACACACATCCCAGTTCTGGGAGGAGAGAGATCGAGAGTTACTATGAGCTGGGAACCACAATCTCTCATCTCCTATAGTCACTCCGGGTATCATGGCGGCGACAGAGGAGGTGAACGAGGGTTGCTTTGGGGCCTTCGATCTCAGGCAATAATGAGCTAGTATGCTATGCATACTAGCTCATTAAGCTTTTGTCCTACAGTGTTTTTTTTTTTGTTTTTTAGAGAGGGTTTACTTCCTCTTTAAGGTTTCCTACCCCTGACGTAGACAAACCCCTAACTGCCTGCACTGTATATCTGCAGTCATTTTAAAGCAACAGTGACTATCAAACCTTACCTTGAAGTCCACTCTTGTCCAAAAAATTGCTCAGATTGAATAAGGTATTCCGGGATGCCAGATACTGGATAAACCGCTATTAAAAAAAACAAAAACCATATGAATGAAAAATCCAAAAACAACCACTTAAGTTAAAAGCATATAAAGTATTTTATTAGTAAAGCCCTACCCCACTTTTTAAACAGAAATTTTGTTTTTTAAAGCCCAACTTCAGGATAAATGTAATGCATTGGCACAGGCATGAGTTTTGCATCGCAGTTTGACCACCTTCCCCTACATACATGTCAAACTCTGAGAAGAAAAAAAAATTATATATTATACACACACACACACTATATTACCAAAAGTATTGGGGCGCCTGCCTTTAGACACACATGAACTTTAATAGCATACCAGTCTTAGTCTGTAGGGTTCAGTATTGAGATTGCCCACCCTTTGCAGCTATAACCGTCTCAACTCTCCTGGGAAGGCTGTCCACAAGGTTTAGGAGTGTGTCTATGGGAATGTTTGACCATTCTTCCAGAAGAGCATTTGTGAGGTCAGGCATCTTGCTTTGTGCACTTATTGTACACATAATTTGGTGGCGGTGGGATTATGGTGTGGGGTTGTTTTTCAGGGGTTGGGCTTGTCCCCTCAGGGGTTGGGCTTGTCCCACTTAGTTCCAGTGAAAGGGAACTCTTAAGGCGTCAGCATACTAGGGATGCAACTAACGATTATTTTCATAATCGATTAGTTGGCCGATTAATCTATTAATCGGTTAATAAACTTAAAAAAAAAAAAAAAGTGGGTCAAATTGACTTTTCAACCACAGTGACGGGGAAATTTGGAAATCGAAAACTTCTCGGTCAAAGGAATTTTCAGACAGTGTATGTGTTTTTTGTTCATAAATGAAGTGAAAATTTCAAACAAAATTCTTTCATTCAGCGAATGTACAAAGATTTTTCGTCTGAATATTTTCACCTGAAAATTGATCCGTGATGCCAGCATAAGGCTCGGTACACACCTATGCAGTTTTTGCTTTTTATCTGTTTCTGCTGTGCTTTTTGCTGTAAGTTTTGATTTTTATGCACATGATTTTACGGCAATTTGTGTTTTTGGCATTTTTTTTTTTTTTGGGCAGATTAAACACAAATTGCTGCAAAAACTAATTACATTATTTTCTGCGGCTTCTCCATTGAAGTATATTGAACTAAAAAAGCACCATTTTGCGTTAAAAGTCCCTGACCCTTTCCAAATATGCAGCGGCTAAAAAAAGCACAAATATGAATGTGTCCCATAGGAAACCATGTAAATGAACTGTTGCGTTTCTGCAAAAAGCACCAATAAACAAATAGATGTGAACCAGGTCTAAGACGTTTAGTAACATAATGGGGTTAAAAAAAACTAAAATGAGCCCTTTATAGTACAAAAAAGCAAATAATCACTACTGGAAAGGGTTCATTTTTTTTACTGAAGAACAGTGAAAGTAATATTTACAGTAGTGATTATATTTTTATACTATAAAGGGCTCATTTTAGTTTTTTTTAAACCCCATTATGTTCCTGGCCGATTAATAGATGAAAATAGTAATTGATTAGTTTCATAATCGATTAGTTGTCGATTAATCGATTAGTTGTTTCAGCCCTACAGCATACCAAGACATTTTGGACAATTTCATGCTCCCAACTTTGTGGGAACAGTTTGGTGATGACCCCTTCCTGTTCCAACATGACTGCGTTCCATCTCTACCATTTCCAGTCTCTTTTAAGATCTGTCTAGACTACATATTGCATCACCTTTTGGAACATGGAGGGCCGAGGGGGATACCCCATAGTTGTGGGGAGCCTCTCCAGTAGCCCTTGGTCCTCATGGGCCGACTAACACTTCTATTCATTGCCGTTATGATACCTCTTGCTTCTTCTGTTCATGTATTACCTCATTTTTTTGCCTTCCATGTGAGCCAACTACTGTTATCACTTCAATGCTAGTCCCTGCGTGGGCATAACTTTTGCTTGTTCACCATTTGTTAAAACCAAATAAAAACTACTGAAACAGAATTAGGCTCCATGCACACTGGAGCTCATAAACTGCAGTTTATTGGAGTTTGGGCGTTTTTTTTTTTTTTTTAAAAGCCCATAAACTCCACTCTATGTTAGCCTATGTGTCCATGCACACATGGACGTTTTTCAGCTTTAATGAGCAGTGGAGTTTATGGGCTTTTTTCTGAACGCCAGAAATTCGCATTCAAAGTGCCGTTTTTCACCGCCAAAAAACGACAAACGCTGATGAACGCTCATAAACGCTCATAAACGCTCATAAACGCTCATAAACGCTCATAAACGCTCATAAACGCTCATAAACGCTCATAGCTCGTTAGTGTTCGGCATTCTATTTTTTCAATGCATTGTGGGAGTTTGGAATGTACTGTGGGATTTTTGGTAGAGTCCTCTGTGTATTTTTATTGAAAACGCCCATAAACGCTAACGCAAAAAAAACGCTCATAAACGCTAACGCAAAACGCTGTTAAAAGCACGTTTTTCAACCAGCGTTTTCTGCCAGCAATCTGGCACCCAGAAAAAGCTTTTTTGAGCTTCAGTGTGCATGGAGCCTTAGAGCGCAGACAGCGAGCCAGGCTCTCTCATCCAACATCAGTGCCATACACACTATATATATATATCTATATATACATACACATACACACATATACATACACACACAGCTCGCATTACTTCCCTTTAGAATTACGGTTTTATTATAGCAGATTTATATAGCACCAGTACAATGCAATATAAGAGGGACATGTGCACTGCAGGCCTTTTCACTGTTACTGCAGCCAACATGATCGGTGATTGCTCTACTTACTTTTTTATTATCACAGCACACATTTAATAGACAATCAACTTCAAATTACACTATAAAAGGCTGTCAAGGTAAAAATTACAGAGGAAGCTGTTACAAGGGAAGCACCATGGCTTTGCAGTTTCTATGCATTAGTCAATTAACATTAAATATGACTCATCATTACATCAATTTCCTTTTTTTCCTAGGAAAATTATCTTTGCTGCTCTATTAGCAATATAACATTCTATATCAGAGATGATATTTTGTCAGTCATTTTAAAAATTACTTAAAGTTGTAGTAAAGGCAAGTGTTTTTTATCTCAGTGCATTAAGATTAAAAAAAAGAAAACTGTGCAGCCGTCCCTCCCCATCTCTCTCCAGAGATGTCCACGAGCGTCTGAGACACCCAGGACTCTCCTCCTGATTGGCTGAGATACAGCAGTGGTGCCATTGGCTGCCAATCAGGGGACAGAGGGGCAGGTCTCTGTGTTTGAATGGATACACAAAGCTTTCAAATAGGCTCAGGTGCCCTCATAGCAATCTGCTTTGCTGTGGCGGCACACGACAGGAGCAGGGAAGAGGGACCTGAGAAGAGGAGGATTGGGGCTGCTCTCTGCAAAACCAACAGCACAGAGGAAAGTATAACATGTTTGCCTTTTATTTTAACCCCTTCCCGCTCAAGGTACAGCATGTGATGTCCTTGACTTTGTAGGGGTGTATCTGAATGATGCCTGCAGATACTCCGCTCCTAAAGCGCCCCTGTCCATTGAAACCAATGGTCAGCGCTGCCGTACTGCCGGCAAAGCACTGGCATTTTGCTGGTGGTTTTAATTTTTTTTTGGGCTAGCGGGGGTGAAAGCTCCCCGCTAGCGGTCGAATGGCTCCGCTTAAACGCCGCTATAAATAGCAGCGCTTTACCGCTGACGCCCGGGCGCTGACAGTGTCAAAGTGCCCTTACACTTTGAATCCCGGCCCGCTTTAAAACTAGTGAGCTTGAGTATTAATGCTCAACTATCCCTTGAAATAAGGGCCACAATAAAAGCCAAACTTTGGCTGCAGGGTGAACAGTCCTTGGTTACGACATCGTATAGAAGATAATGGATAGTAAAACCAGGTGTGACAAATCATTTATCAAACAGACACATCAACACAATGTGCAACATAAAAGGTGACCTTCGCTTTTATTAGCACGCGGGTTGCGTTATCACCGAGTACAGTGCGGATGACCCGCTGACGACATGTCAATGTTGTGTGTAAACAAGTATATAACCTCTTTCACTAATAATTACTAGTTTGCACTTTTCAATGTTTAGGAAACAATGGAGGAGGCTTGTCTGCCCAGGGAGGGTCAGTACATCCCATCTTGGGCCCATCAGTCCCCTCCCCCAACAGTCAGCCAGGGGGTGACTGCAAAGGATGCAGAGGGGCCAACACAGATCACTTTTCAGTCCAACTGCAAGATTGACCAGGTATCAATTATTTAGCTAGGAGTGTCTTGACATTTTCACGATGGACTCATTAACCCCTTCTCACCTGCTCTGGCATCCCTTTAAATAGCTTGGAAAAACCACAGTCAGCGTTTTCGCAGTACATCTGCCAGCAATGCATTAGGCATACTGCTACTGGACGGGCACTGTGTGCAGGGTCATGTACAGCATCTTACAGAAGTGAGTACACCCCTCACATTTTTGTAAATATTTTATTATATTTTTTCATGTGACAACACTGAAGAAATGACACTTTGCTACAATGTAAAGTAGTGAGTGTACAGCTTGTATAACAGTGTAAATTTGCTGTCCCCTCAAAATAACTCAACACACAGCCATTAATGTCTAAACTGCTTAAGTGAGTACACCCCTAAGTGAAACTGTCCAAATTGGGCCCAAAGTGTCAATATTGTGTGGCTACCATTATTTTCCAGCACTGCCTTAACCCTTTTGGGCATGGAGTTCACCAGAGCTTCACAGGTTGTCACTGGAGTCCTCTTCCCCTCCTCCATGATGACATCACAGAGATGGTGGATGTTAGAGACCTTGCGCTCCTCCACCTTCCATTTGAGGATGCCTCACAGATGCTCAATAGGGTTTAGGTCTGGAGACATGCTTGGCCAGTCCATCACCTTCACCCTCAGCTTCTTTAGCAAGGCAGGGGTCGTCTTGGAGGTGTGTTTTGAAGTTATGTTGAAATACTGCCCTGTGGCCCAGTCTCCAAGGGAAGGGGGATCATGCTCGGCTTCAGTATCTCAGTACATGTTGGCATTCATGGTTCCCTCAATGAACTGTAGCTCCCCAATGCTGGCAGCACTAATGCAGCCCCAGACCAGGACACTCCCACCACCATGCTTCACTGCAGGCAAGACAAACTTGTCTTTGTACTTCTCACCTGGTTGCCGCCACACACGCTTAACACCATCTGAACCAAATAGGTCTAACTGGGTCTCATCAGACCACAGGACATGGTTCCAGTAATCCATGTCCTTAGTCTGAAGCAAACTTTTTGCGGGCTTTCCTGTGCATCATCTTTATAAGAGGCTTCATGCTGGGATGACAGCCATCCAGACCAATTTCATGCAGTGTGCAGCGTATGGTCTGAGCACTGACAGGCTGACCCCCCCACCCCTTCAACCTCTGCAGCAATGCTGGCAGAACTCATATGTCTATTTCCCCAAAGACAACCTCTGGATATGATGCTGAGCACGTGCACTTAACTTCTTTGGTTGACCATGGCGAGGCCTGTTCTTAGTGGAACCTGTCCTGTTAAACCGCTGTTTGGTCTTGTCCACCGTGCTGCAGCTCAGTTTCAGGGTATTGGCAATCTTCTTATAGCCTAGGCCATCTTTATGTAGAGCAAAAAATATTCAGACCCTCAGAGTTCTTCACCAAGAGGCACCATGTTGAACTTCCATTGACCAGTATGAGAGTGAGAGCAATAACACCAAATTTAACACACCTGAGATCTTGCAACACTAACAAGTGACATGACATTGGGTAGGGAAAATGGCTAACTGGGCCCAGTTTGGACATTTTCACTCAGGGGTGTACTAACTTTTGTTGCCAGTGGTTTTAACATTAATGGCTGTGTGTTGAGTTACAGTGCCTTGTGAAAGTATTTGGCCCCCTTGAACTTTTCAACCTTTTGCCACATTTCAGGCTTCAAACAAACATATAAAATTTAAATTTTGTGTGAAGAATCACCAACAAGTGGGACACAATTGTGAAGTGGAACGAAATCTATTGGATATGTTAAACTTTTTTAGCAAATAAAAAAAACTGAAAAGTGGGGCGTGCAAAATTATTCGGCCCCCTTTACTTTCAGTGCAGCAAACTCACTCCAGAAGTTCAGCGAGGATCTCTGAATGATCCAATGTTGTCCTAAATGACTGATGGTGATAAATAGAATCCACCTGTGTGTAATCAAGTCTCTGTATAAATGCACCTGCTCTGTGATAGTCTCAGGGTTCTATTGAAAGCGCAGAGAGCATCATGAAGACAAAGGAACACACCAGGCAGGTCCGTAATACTGTTGTGGAGAAGTTTAAAGCCGGATTTGGATACAAAAAGATTTCCCAAGCTTTAAACATCCCAAGGAGCACTGTGCAGGCGATCATTTTGAAATGGAAGGAGTATCAGACCACTGCAAATCTACCAAGACCTGGCCGTCCCTCTAAACTTTCAGCTCAGACAAGGAGAAGACTGATCAGAGATGCAGCCAAGAGGCCCATGATCACTCTGGATGAACTGCAGAGAACTACAGCTGAGGTCGGAGAGTCTGTCCATAGGACAACAATCAGTTGTACACTGCACAAATCTGGCCTTTATGGCAGAGTGGCAAGAAGAAAGCCATTTCTCAAAGATATCCATAAAAAGTCTCGTCTAAAGTTGGCCACAAGCCACCTGGGAGACACACCAAACATGTGGAAGAAGGTGCTCTGGTCAGATGAAACCAAAATCGTTTTGCATTGTGGGCAAAAAGTTCGATGTTTGGCGTAAAAGCAACACAGCTCATCACCCTCAACACACCATCCCCACAGTCAAACATGGTGGTGGCAGCATCATGGTTTGGGCCTGCTTTTCTTCAGCAGGGACAGGGAAGATGGTTAAAATTGAGGGGAAGATGGATGCAAACAAATACAGGACCATTCTGGATGAAAACCTGTTGGAGTCTGCAAAAGACCTGAAACTGGGACGGAGATTTATCTTCCAACAAGACAATGATCCCAAACATACAGCAAAATCTACAAAGGAATGGTTCACAAATAAACGTATCCAGGTGTTAGAATGGCCAAGTCAAAGTCCAGACCTGAATCCAATCGAGAATCTGTGGAAAGAGCTGAAAACTGCTGTTCACAAACGCTCTCCATCCAACCTCACTGAGCTCGAGCTGTTTTGCAAGGAAGAATGGGCAAGAATTTCAGTCTCTCGATGTGCAAAACTGATAGAGACATACCCCAAGCGACTTGCAGCTGTAATCGCAGCAAAAGGTGGCTCTACAAAGTATTAACGCAAGGGGGCCGAATAATTTTGCACGCCCCACTTTTCATTTTTTTTATTAGTCAAAGTTTCAAAAATCCAATAGATTTCGTTCCACTTCACAATTGTGTCCCACTTGTAGGTGATTCTTCAAAAAAAATTTAATTTTTATATCTTTATGTTTGAAGCCTGAAATGTGGCAAAAAGTTGAAAAGTTCAAGGGGGCCGAATACTTTCGCAAGGCACTGCATTTTGAGGGGACAGCAAATTTACACTGTTATACCAGCTGTACACTCACTACTTTACATTGTAGAAAAGTGTAATTTCTTCAGTGAATAAAACATTTACAAAAATGTGAGGGGTGTACTCACTTTTGTGAGATACTGTATATTTATATACGTGATCCTGCACTTATGGGCAGCTCGCTCCCGCTTCATAGAATGCATGAAAGAAAAAAAAAAAAATCTTGAGCTTTTAGAACCACTTTAGCCCTTTTAACTCTCTTCTCTTAACAGGACTTCCATCCTCACCTGCTCCGTTGTGTGCTCCGTCCGCTTGAATGGTCAAACCATGATGACATTTACTCTCGGGCATGCACACAGGAGTCACGGCAACGGCACAGAGCTCTGATGGAATGGCACTCTCAATATGCCGTCCCTTCTGAGCGCAGGGCACACGCACCAGTGACGTCAGCTGCAGAAACAGCGAAAATCTCCTATACGTTTAGGAGATATTAT
This sequence comes from Lithobates pipiens, assembly GCF_037356315.1. Classification (NCBI taxonomy): domain Eukaryota; kingdom Metazoa; phylum Chordata; class Amphibia; order Anura; family Ranidae; genus Lithobates; species Lithobates pipiens. Next base: position 600,728 of record NW_027507754.1, on the reverse strand, counting down.
ACCTATAGGTAAGCTTTAATAAATATATTTTTCTGTAGGTACAAGTCACCAAGCGGTTTTTACTACCACTTTAAAGAAGAAAAAAAAAAAGCCAATAAATACAAACACGTAGGTAGGTGTCGCTTCTACTATACTAAAGCCCAAAAGCAAAGCAAAAATATCCCCTGGCTGAATCATCTCCTTGTTAAGCTGGAGAGGTGTGACCAGACTCCAACAAAAGTGCCTTTAAACACGGAATGATTGACAGGTAAACACCTATTTATGACAGCAATCCCAACCTGCAGGAACAGCTGTCCTCAGCTCACATTTCACTCCTATAGTAGCAACACTTGGACATTTCTACCCATACAAGAGAGACTCTTTACAGCCCCAATAAACCTGCTGATGGAAGAATTTTGCTTCTCTTTGGCTACAAACGGGCAATAAAATAAAGGTCCCCAGAAACGTGATTTTGAGATGAAGGTTTAACCTCTTGCTGACCACATAATGCATATATGCAACAGCAAGAAAGGTGGGCTTTAACCGCTTAAGCCCCGAACCATTTGGCTGGCCAAAGACCAGAGCACTTTTTTGCGATTCACAGCTGCGTCGCTTTAACGGACAATTGCGCGGTCGTGCAACGTGGCTCCCAAACATAGTCAACGTCCTTTTCACCCCACAAATAGAGCTTTCTTTTGGTGGCATTTGATCACTTCTGCGGTTTTTATTATTTGAGCGATAAAAAAAAAAAAAGCGAAAATTTTGAAAAATAAAAAAACATTTTTTACTTTTTGCTATAATAAATAACCCCAAAAATATATATTTGTTTTCCTCAGTTTAGGATGATAAGTATTCTTCTACATATTTTTGTTAAAAAAAAAAAAAATTGCAATAAACGTATATTGGTTTGCGCAAAAGTTATAGCGTCTACAAAATAGAGTTTTATGGCATTTTTATTAATTTTTTTTACTAGAAACGGCGGCGATCTGCGATTTTTATCGTGACCGCAACATTATGGCAGGCACTGACAATTTTGACACTTTTTGGGACCATTGACATTAATACAGCAATCAGTGCGACTAAAAATGCACTGATTACTGTAAAAATGTCACTGGCAGTGACGAGGTTAACACTAGGCGCCAGTGAAGGGGTTAATGTGTATCCTAGGAAGTGTTCTAACTGGATGGGGACTGTGCAGGGTGCAGGGAAAATAACAGATTGTTCATACTCTGAACAGAGGATCTGTCAGTTCTCCCCTCAGGGATCTGGAAACTGTTTAGACACACAGCTCCCTGTTCTCCGTGTGCCCCGAGTGATCGTGACCACCGGGCACTGGCATCGGCTTGGGGGTGAGCAGGGGCACGCACGTGCCCCTAGTGGCCGCCAATGGTACAGACGACGTACCATGACAGTGATTCACGCAGCTGAGCCATGTTGCCGCAGTATAACTGCGGCGGCTGGTCGGCATGCAGTTAATGTCTCGCCGCCGCTCATATGTGTCCACAGAAGTAAAGTTGTGTGCTATGGAATGGTTTCTTCACCGTAAGAACTGTGAAAATGTGGAATAGACTCCCTGCAGAGGGGGTTCTGGCCAGCTCAGTAGATTACTTTAAAAAAAGGCCTGGACTCTTTCCCAAATGTACATAATATAGGTAAAGTTGATCCATATCCGTTTGCCTCTCATGGGATCAAGAAGGAATTTTTTCCCCTGCTGTAGCAAATTGTACCATGCTTTACTGGGGTTTTTCACCTTCCTCTGGATCAACTGTGGGTGAAGGATTGTGTATATGGGATTGTATGAATTTGTTTTTGTTTTTTTGGTTTAACTGGATGGACTTGTCTTTTTTCAACCTGGCTAACTATGTAGCTCCCGGTACACTGACCAAGCTGTCACCGACAACTCTCAATCAAGGCTCTGGATCATGGGCCAGCGTCATGCGCTCCTGATCTTGAGGCTATGTGACTAGTGTGAGCCAATCACAGCAATCACAAGATACAGAAGTCTGGGTTAAAGTGGAACTTCAAGAGGAAGTAAAACCTGATGAGTTTACTTCCTCTTTCATTCCCTGCAAAGGCAAAGCATAATGGACTACTATGCATCGCATAGTAGTCCATTATGTGTCACTTACCTGACACAGGAGCCAGCGAAGTCACCGCTGTCCCCTGTAGTCCAGCGCATCCATCTTCTCGGTGGGGTCTCGCAGCTCCGCCGCTGTCATTCGGCGAAGCCGCGATGACGTCACTCCCGCGCATGCGCACTGGAGCCGACATGCGCGGCATCTTCATCGTTGTACGATGCCGCGCTCAGTGCGCCGCTGTCTACAGCGCATGCGCCGTAGACAGCGGTGCCTGTCTTTCGGCAAATATCTCCTAAACAGTATAGGTTTACGAGATATTTCTTGGACCTACAGGTAAGCCTTAATCTAGGCTTACCTGTAGGTCAAAGTGTGTTGTAAGGGTTTACAACCACTTTCACCCAGTAGGGAAAGCTCCACTCTTCCTCCTCCCCACCCTTATTTGGCACTTTTTTTTTCTTTCGGGGGGGGGGGGGGGGGGGGGGGGTACTTAGCTTTGACAGGTACCCGCTTTCCCACTTCTGGTCAGATTGCCACAGCGATCAGAGGGGGAAGCTCACCACCCTGCCCTTCCTCTGCAGCCTTATGTCACAAGTTCCAGAAAGGTGCCGGACCAGATGGCACAGCACTGCTCACCCATGGAGCAGCCAGATATGAAGACGCAAGCTGTCACTGCTGCTTACCAACATTTCGTATGGTGGAGAGTTTTAGTGTACACTTTGTGCCATTTTTACTAAGTGGAAAAAATGGATTCTAGTCCTCGCTTTGCAGGAATCCATCACTTCCCCCTTGTCAGAATGGCAATCTGTCTTGTTTACATAGGCAGACCCCCATCTTTTGTGCTTTACAGACGACTGCTGGGTACCAGGAGGACAGAGTGCCTGGCACCCGCAGGTGGGTTTCTGTATGCGAACATGCCAAATCGACTTTATATACACGCGATTCGGGCGCACAGCTGCCAATCTTTAGCAGTAAAACGGCTCTAGGATGGTCAGCAAGTGGTTAAATGTCAGCAGCTACAGCTCTTGTAGCTACTGACTTTTCATTTTACAAAATATGACTGAAGCGCCTCTTTAAGAGCCCTTTCACACTGCGGGCGTTTTTCAGGTGCTACATCGCTAAAAGCGCCTGAAAAAAAAGCGGCTACATTCACTCCAGTGTGAAAGCCCAAAGACTTTCACACTGGAATGGTGCGCTGGCAGGGCATCACAAAAAGTCCTGCCAGCAGCTTCTTTGGAGAAATCAATGGGGCAGCGCTGTGACACCGGCAGCGTTTTGCGGGCGGATATAACCCCTTTTCGGCCACTAGCGTTAAAACTGCCCCGCTAGTGGCCAAATAGCACCGCTTTACAGCCCACGCCCTAGGCGGCTTGGTGTGAAAGGGGTCTTGGAGGTTAAGGTATTATTATACCCGTTAGCTATCAAATCTAATGCAAAAGCATCAATAACAGGCTTATGGTGAAAATGCACCGACGTGGAACTACAAGTCCCTTCATGTCTCGGCCTTCCTGAGTCATGCTTGTGGCTGTCAGTCTTGCAGAACCTCATAGGACTTGCCCATCTCTGCTTCGGAGGTTCAAGGAAAAAAAAAAAAAATAAATAAAACACTACATTACAAGGTTCTGGAAATAACCTAAAAAACAAGCAGCCAAGAGAGGGGACGAGGCGGCGCTCACAACAGCACCGTCACCACAGTGAGAGCCCAGCTGTCAATCAGTGGCCTACCACAACATCCTCTGCGCTACTAGAAGGACGCCTAATGGGAAAAAAAAAAAAAGGTTACCGTTAAATTGACAGATTTAAGTAGGAACATTTCCCCACAAATCTCTTAGAAGCTGGCCTGCTATCAGGAAAAGCACCTCCATATTGACTAGAAAAACCCAAGCAGATTCGTTTCATGCTTCACAAGTGGAACTTTAGTCAGAAAATGAAGTCCTGCGAGATGATTTCAGGCTGGCCCCTTTTGCAGGTATAGCTATGTAAAAGAAAAATAAGTGTCTATACGGTTTAAAACCCAGTAATAATTGTCTCGCCCTGCTCTGCACATGCTCAGTTGATCTCCACTTTTAGGCACTGCTGAATTTGCAGAGACGGATCTGCTGACAGCTTTAAAGCAAGGCTATCCTTCACAGCCAATGAAGCTGCTTCTGTTTGAGCTGCAAATGCCATGGTGCTGCACATGTGATCAGTTAAGCCCCATACACACGGGCCAAATGTCGGGCGACATCAGCCAGTTCAATAAAAACCTGCCAACATTCAGGTGTAAGGTGCTTCCGACAGAAGTCGGCCAGATGAGCATGCTCCCGATCATCGATTTCGGCCGCTGACCAGCGTGTTCTGCCGAGGAAGGGGGGAGGGGTGTGTGTGTGTGTGTGTGTGGGGGGGGGGGGGGGGGGGGGAAATGGGACAAAATAGCTCAGCAGGGGAGATTGCTGTACTAACCTCGAATCATTAGTACAGCGGCTCCGAAAAACTTAGTGTGTCCAAGGCTTTATGACACCAGCCATTTGATGGTTTGAAAGCGCAAGCAAATGTGACAGTTAGATTCTTGGAATGCCAGGATTGCGATTTGTTTAAAACTGTTAAACCAATAGGTTTAGTTCCACTTTATGATTTACTGCTGTTCAGGGGCTCAGTGCTTCAGCAACATGGCAGCCTCCAGCAAGAAGACACAGGAGCAATGCTGGAAGAACTTTACAGCACACACTAAGTTTGGTAGTATACCGTAAATATTAATGGGAAATATATGTTCCTTGCCAAAGAACATTATTTTTTTTTATTAAGATGTTATGGGTAAAACTCTGCTTTGACCACATCCCAAGGTTGGCAGTCGTTGCAACTTTTTATGTAACACGGTATTAGCACAGTGATTTTTCAAACACTTTGGGGGAAAAAAAACAAAAAAACTCATGAATGAAAAAAATAAAATAAATAAAAAAGACAAAAACAGTAAAGTTAGAAGTTATCCACGTTTATTTTACAAAGTGAAAGATGATGTTACGCCGAGTAGATAGATACCCAACACATTAAGTTTATTTTTATTTTTTTAACAGATTACATGTTTAGTGTTACAGAGGAGGTCTTAGGCTGGAAATGTTGATTGTGCTCTAACCGCGATACCTCACATGTGTGATGTGAACGCAGTTTACATATGCGAGCACTTCTGTGCGTGGGGGGGGGGGGGGGGGGCTTTACTTTTTTTTATTCTGTATTTTACTTTAAAAAAAAAAAACACACTTTTTTTGATCACTTTTATTCCCATTTCAACGAATGTAAACATTCTTTGTAATAGGACCCCACATCTCTCCTCCAAGCTAGAAAGGCTGAGGAAAAAATAAATAAAACACACACACGCACGCACACACGCACACACACGCACGCACGCACGCACGCACGCACGCACGCACGCACGCACGCACGCACGCACGCACACACGCACACACCTCTCAGCTCTTCCAGCCGCATCCTCGGGATTGTTTATGTCTACCAGCCAGGACGTGACGTCATAACGTTGCGCCCGGACCTCCAAGGGTCATAGAGATGACATCTGGTTAACAGAAATCTCTATGGTATACTACCAGCGACGACAGATCCATCTCTGGCTCACGATCAGATGGGTGAGCCAGGGGAAGCACCGGAGCGGTGGGGGATGTCCCCTCCCCCCACCTGTAAGAACGATCAAGCGGCTAAACCATCACTAATTTTGTTTTTACGGTACACAGAATCGCCACCAGAAAAAAAATGATACCTGGATAATGCCTGTAGCTGCAGGCATCTTTTAGTTATCACCAAAGTCCATGATGTCATATGACGTACCTTGAGCTGGAAGTGGTTAAGATTAGAAACAGGGAGCCAAGGGTAAGCAAAATTCTATTTTTTTAAATTATTCATTCTTCTTTTGAATTTTCTACACACACCAAGACCCCTTTCACACAGGCATTTTGCAGGCGCTATAGCGTTAATAGCGCCTGAAATCCGCCCTAAAACAGCTGCTTTATTGTCTCCAGGGTGAAAGCCCGAGGGCTTTCATGCTGGATCGGTGCGCTGGCAGGGTGTCAGGAAAAATGCCGCCAGCAGCTTCTTTGGACTGGTGAAGGAGCGTTGCATTTACCACTCCTGCCCATTGAAATCAATGGGGCAGCGCGGCTATACCACCGGCAAACCGTCGCTATTGCGGCACATTGCGGGCATTTTTAACCCTTTATCGACTGCTAGCGGGGTTTAAAAAAAACGTTTGCGGCCGAAATGCGCCGCAAATCAGACGGTAAAAAAACCTCTAAAAATAGTGCCGTTTGACCGCCAATGCTATGGGTGGCACAGTGTGAAAGGGGTCTAAACTAAGTGAAATCTCACGTGCAATGTAAAGGTTTCCTGAACCAGGATTACCAATGGCACCTGAAGCCAATTTTCTGCCTAGGTGTATTTAGTAACAGGTAGGTGGCTCCAAGAGAGACATCCACTCTAACCAATACAAGTAGTCCAAAGATAAATAAAACATTACCAACAAGTAGAAATGAACAGGCAGCTCGCTCACTGATACCATCACCAATGTAGAACCAGCGCAAAGCGGATTTTCACTTTTTCAGCCAAATTGGGATAACACCTTTATATTTATATTTATTACATCCCCATTCACACAGCATAAAACGTAAAAATTAAAAATATATAGCAGCCTAGCTTTTTAGATGCTTTATTTCTGACCCTCCGGCAAGGAACAAACTGCATAATTCTCTCTGTTTATGAGGGGCTGAGCAGCTGTTTGTCATAGTAAAGACTTTTGTGTACTGTGCAGGTAGATCTTCATTATCAATTGTAAGTGGATCTGAACACGGTCTGTCCTAACAGTTAAAGCTGTGTTCCAGCCTCACACTGTAGCTGCTGACTTTTAACAAGGACACTTACCTGTCCAGGGAGCCCACGATGTCGGCCCCTCGAGGATGATCCATCGGCTCGGGTGCAGGCGCCGCCATTGTATCTAAGGGAAACCGGCAGTGGAGCCTTCAGGCTTCATGGTCTGTTTCCTACTATGCAAGGCGCACATTGCTAGTCTGAACACACAGGTCCCAGAAGGCAGCGGGGAGGAGGAAACGGTGCCCTGGGCTACAGCAGTTCACTCAGTACTTCATAAAAAGGCAAGGAAAAATACAAAAACGAGTGGTGGACTTTCCTTTAAGGTAAAGTTGTAAAAGTGGGTGGAACTGCACTTTAAAGGCATTCAGGCTGAACTTTTTGCATTGTATGTTGAGGACAGACTTGGGACAGGCTCGCTTTAATATTGTTAAAAAAATAAAATAATAAAACACAACCTTTTAGTCAACCATGACCCCTTGAGAAACATCTAAAAAGGCAAGTTTTTTTTTTTTTTTAAATCATGTTATACTTAACTGCACAACTGGGACCAATCCTATTTAATTAAGAAGATCTGAACTAGAAAAGCTACAATTTCTGTGGAAATTGTGCAGTGTTCTTGCCTTCACCTACTGTAGTGGGCGGAGTAACTGGGGGGGTCAATGTTTTGGCTGATCATGGGAGGTCATGTTTTGGCTGGTCATAATGTTTTGACTGATCATGGGGTTGTCAGCTTTCGTCACCTCCCACTCTTGTTATAAACATTTCACCATTAATTCCTATGGGACAAATTTCGCCGCAAAAACTACGGTATTTCGTGAACCATCCGGCAAAACGTTCCACAAAGTAATAGCGCACCAATCAGGAACAATCCGTACGTTTCGGTATATTACTGTCCATGTAGTGTAAAATCTGTGGGAGGAGTTAGGGTGGTAAATTTGGCTATAATAATATGCGAGATAACAGTAAGTGTTCTTGCAATGCAAGAACACTTAATGGGGTGGGCAACTACAGTTGTGCTCATAAGTTTACATACCCTGGCAGAATTTATCCTCAGGAAGAATATACTGGAAATGGAGAGTCCAGAGAAGGGCAACAAAGCTAGTAAAGGGTCTGGAGGATATTAGTTATGAGGAAAGGTTACAAGCCCTGAACTTATTCTCTATGGTGAGGCCGCTTGAGAGGGGATAGGATTTCAAAAACCATACTGGTGACCACAATAGGGATGAAACTTTTACTCGTAAAGGAATTTAATAAGACACGTGACCATTCACTAAAATTAGAATAGAAGAGGTTTAACCTTAACCACTTAAGGACCGCCGTATTGCCATTGTACGTCATCACAATGGCACAGGCAGGCACAAGCACATACATGTACATGCTTGCCTTCCAGCGGGTGGGGGGTCCGATCTGACCCCCTCCCGCTGGATATGGCGGTCCGGTTCGCTCCAGGAGCGATCCGTGATGAGGGGATGGCCGTTGGTTTCTGGCCACCCCCTCTGGATCACTCCTGGCCAATGACAAGCTTCCTCCCACTGTGTATTGTTTACACAGGAAGGAGGAAGTGATGTCATTCTCCTCGGGGCGGTCTTTTTGACCGGACTACGAGGAGAAAAGACTAAAAGTAAGTGCACCAAAACACTACACTGACATGTAGGTACACATAGGTACACAAACCCCCCCCCCCCCCAGTCACAGTGTCACTGATTGCATTGATCATTTCTTTACTGATCACTGCATTCAGTGTCAGTTGTAACATTTAAAACTGTCAGGGCAGTTAGTGTTAGGTCCAGGGTAGCCCCCCTATCACCCCCCAATAAAGATTTAACCCCCTGATTGCCCCTAGTTAACCCTTTCACCCCCTTTTGCCACAGTCCCTAAGCGATCATTTTTCTGATCGCTGCATTAGTGTCGCTAGGTAGCTAGTTATTTTTTTAGGTTCACCGCCAGGTTTTTATAGCGTTAGGTACCCCCATATACTACCCAATAATGGTTTTATCCCCCCGATTGCCCCTAGTTAACCCTTTCACCACTGATCACCGTATAAGTGTTACGGGTGACTCTGGTTAGTTTGCTTTTTATAGCATCAGGGCACCCACCATTTATTACCCAATAAAGGTTTAACCCCCTGATCACCCGGCGGGTGATATCAATTAGGTTTTAGGGTCAGGGTCTGCGTCGCCCCAGGCAGCGCTAGGCTAGTGCCAGTACCGCTAACACCCACACACAAAGCATAAACCTCCTGTAGTGGTATAGAATCTGAACAGATCCATATCTGATCTGATCAGATCTATACTAGCGTCCCCAGCAGTTCAGGGTTCCAAAAAACCGCATTGTTAGCGGGATCAGCCCAGATACCTGCTAGCACCTGCGTTTTGCCCCTCCGCCCAGCCCACCCAAGTGCAGTATCGATCGATCACTGTCACTTACAAAACACTAAACACATAACTGCAGCGATCGCAGAGTCAGGCCTGATCCCTGCCATCGCTAACAGTTTTTTTTGGTAGCATTTTATATTTAAATCCGGAAGGCAGTGCTTGGCTTTCGGGGTCCCGTACGTGGCTAGGCTCGCAAAAAGTCCCCCACATGTGGTATCCCCGTACTCGGGAGAAGCAGCAGAATTTATTTTGGGGTGTAATTTGACTTATGCCCATAGCATGTGTGAGCAATATATCATTTAGTGACAACTTTGTGCAAAAAAAAAAAAAAGTTTGTAATATTACCGCAACTTGTGGCAAAATATAAAATATTCCATGGACTCAACATGCCTCTCAGTAAATAGCTTGGGGTGTCTACTTTCCAAAATGGGGTCATTTGGGGGGGTTTTGTGCTATTTTGGCATTTTATGGCCTTCGAAACTGATAGGTAGTGAGGAGTGAAATTAAAAATTTGCACCCTTAGAAATCCTGAAGGTGGTGATTGGTTTTCGGGGTGCCGTGCGCGACTAGACTCCCAAAAAGTCCCACACATGTGGTATCCCCATACTCGGGAGAAGTAGCAGAATATATTTTGGGGTGCAATTCCACATATAACTATGGCATGTGTGAGCAATATATCATTTAGTGACAACTTTTTGTAATTTTTTTTTTTGTCATTATTCAATCCCTTAGGACAAAAAAAAATATTCAATGGGCACAGCATGCCTCTCAGAAATTTCCTTGGGGTGTCTACTTTCCAAAATGGAGTCATTTGGGGGGGGATTTGTACTGCCCTGCCATTTTAGCACCTCAAGAAATGAGATAGGCAGTCAAATTAAAAGCTGTGTAAATTCCAGAAAATGTACTCTAGTTTTTAGACGCTATAACTTTTGCGCAAACCAAAAAATATACGCTTATTGACATTTTTTTTTACTAAAGACATGTGGCTGAATAAATTTTGCCCTCAATGTATGACTAAAATTTAGTTTATTCGATTTTTCTTATAACAAAAAGAAGAAAATATCTTTTTTTTTAAAAAAATTTTCGCTCTTTTTCCATTTATATCGCAAATAATAAAAAAAATCGCAGAGGCAATCAAATACCATCAAAAGAAAGCTCTATTTGTGGGAAAAAAAGGACGTAAATTTCGTTTGGGTGCAATATTGCATGACCGCGCAATTACCAGTTAAAGCAGCACAGTGCGAAATTGGAAAAAGACCTCTGGTCCTTAAGGTGTTTATTGGTCCGGGGCTGTAGTGGTTAAACGGATAGAGGGTTCTTTACTGTAAGAGCGGTTAGGATGTGGAAATTTCTTCCACAGGCGGTGGTGGTCTCAGCGTGGAGCATAGACAATTTAAAAAAAACGATTAGACACCTGCACATACAATGTAATACTGACATATAATCACACACATAGTAGGGAGGTTGAAAAAAGTCCAACCTATTTAACTAATACTGTGCAACTATGTAATGGTTTTGCACAGAGCAGCACCAAATCGCTTCTTTCTGGGTCCCCTACTGGCACTCTTGGCTTCCCCCCCCCCCTGACCAGTGCCCCCAATTGCAAGCCGCTTGCTATGGGAGCACTAGGGCGTGCTTGCTCCCGAGCCCCTCTCTATGCATACATAAGACAAATAGCCACGGATTGGCCCCACCCTCCACTCTATTGCCATTGGCTGTGATTGACAGCAGAAGGAGTCAATGGCCCCCCCTGCTGTGTCTCAGCTAATGATGAGAGAGACCTGAAACAGCCAAGGCTCCCATGCACATCACTGGATCAAAGTAAGGGCTCAGATAAGCAGCACACAAGGCATGAAGGTAAAAACCCTCAAGTCTTTACAACCACTCTAAGTATGCTGTGTGAATGAACATAAACATAGTGGGGTTCTCTCAAATTTGACTGCAAAAAGAGTTAATGTGCTTTAACAGAAATAGAGGATTCACAACATATAGTCTTGTCTGTCCATCTTCTGCTCCAACATGTTTCAACCCACAAAGGCCTAATCTTTAAGCCCTTTGTGGGGGCAAGACACAATGGAGAAGTTTACTGTACATAGTCAACGCTACGAGTGTATTGTGGGGTCCCCAGCTGCCATAGTGATGTGCAGAATACATTCTCCCTACAGTAAAGGTGACCAGGTGGCTGTAGAACTGCCCAGATCACATTTACTGAATAATCAATCAACTACTGTAAAAATTCTCAAGCTCATAGCTGCAGCCATGATCTTTGCATCGAGGACATTTTTATATGTTCAGTGGACAGCAAGTGTTTAACCCTTTAAGGACCACCCCACGCAGATACACTGTGGCAGGGCAGCCCTTCAGCGTGAAATCACGTACCTGTACTTCATTTTATGCACTGGTTCTGGGACACCTGCGCGCCGGTAACCCACTCTCACTGTGATTGGACACAGTGGAAGCCAATCACCGGATCTGGAGGACCAGATGTCCTCTGGGACACGCCAATCGTTCCCTGGAGAGGCAGAACAGCAGTCTGCCTATGTAAACAAGGCAGACAACCGTTCAGTGAGAGGGGAAGACAGATCTTGTGTTTCTGTCCTCCCCCCGCCCCCCCCCCCCAGTCAACTAACCCCCTAGGAGCGCATTTAACCATTTGATCACCCCTGATATTAACCCCTACCCTGCCACTGTCATTAGTAAAGTGACAGTGTATTTTTTAGCACTGATCAATGTATTGTGTCACTGGTCCCCAAAAAGTGTCACTTAGTGTCCAATTTGTCCGAGGCAGTCCCGCTAAAAAATAACTGATCGGCGCCTTTACTAGTAACAAATAAAAATTCCAAAAATATATCCTATAGTTTGTAGACACTAGTTTTTTTTGTTTTTTTGGGGGTATGTTTTATAGCAGAGAGTAAAAAATACTGTTTGTTTGTTTTTCAAAAACAGTCTGCTTTTTTGGTTAATAGCACAGAAAAAAAATAAATAAATAAATAAAAAAAAAAAAAATCACAGGGATTTTAAAATACCACCAAAAGATAGCTCTATTTTTGGGGGAAAAGGACAATTTTATTTGGGTACGTTACACGACTGCGCAAATGTCAAGTAAAGGAATGCAGTGCCGTATCACAAAAATGGCCTGGTCAGGAAGGGGAGTAAATCTTCCCAGCGCTATTCATCTAAATGTCACACATCAACTTCCATATAAATCGTTTTATTCAATAAGACAATGTTTTCTAAGTGGACCAGAATGAAGACTTAAAATGTAAAAAAAACAAACACACACTAGAGGGCTCTCATTTTCGAATGCACATCAAGAACTTTTATAGGCGGGGTCTTTATTTTGCACTGCATTCATGCCACAGCCGTTTTTTCCCAGGAATGGTCCTCCCCAACGAGCCTTAAACCAAGGAAAAACACAAGTGACAGGTGATCTTGCATACATAACCTAAACCAGGGTTCTCCAAACTGCTGCCCGAGGCCCTTAGCGAGCCGCCATCCGGCCCTTGGGGCACTATTACTTCCAATGATATGATGCACAAATCCTCCCACCGACGACAACAATGGGGCACTATTTCTTCCACTAATACCAATGACGGGGCACTACTCCCCTTCCTACTGACAAACACCGCTGAGGCTGTGTTTATTCTCACTGATGCTGGGCCCGAGGCATCTTCTACCCCCACTGGCCACAATCCGGCCCCACTAAAGTCTAAAGGACAGTAAACCGTCCCTTTGTTTGAAAAGCTTAGAGACCCGACCTAAAATATTGTCCTTTTGCCCAATATAACAAAGTTCACGCACAGTACTTTCATGCCTTTAAGGCTATTAATCTGAAATTAAAGGGTTAGTTCACCTTTAATTGGCCCTAGTATGCATATGAATGCGAGTTAGGGACCTTAAAGCGGAGGTTCACATAAAAATTGAACCTCCGCTTTTCGGAACCCTCCCCCCCTCCAGTGTCACATTAGACACCTTTTAGGGGGAGGGGGGTGCAGATACCTGCCTAAGACAGGTATTTGCACCCACTTCCAGGCATAGACTGCCCCACCTCGCTGTCTGCTTGGACACACATGGGTCCCAGAGACAGCGCGGACCAGTCTCATTGCGCTGCGCGACTTGCGCATGCACAGTAGGGAACCAGGAAGTGAAGCTGCAACACTTCACTTCCTGATTCCCTCACAGAGATTGGCAGCGCCGGCAGCAGCTGAGAGATTGCTCGGCTTCGGCTACCAACATCACTGGACTCCAGGAAAGGTAAGTGTCCATTTATTAAAAGTCAGCAGCTGCAGTATTTGTAGCTGCTGGCATTTAATAATTTTGTTTTAGGTGGACTCCCTCTTTAAAACAAAGCTTCCTGAGGGCAGAGACTGATGTGAATGTACAATATATATGTGTAAAGCGCTGCATAAATTGACAGCACTACACAAAGTACCTAAAGTTAATAGAGACTAAAAGGGGAGGCGTCCAATATTAGTTCATCTTTACATTTTTGTGGTGAACATCTTAAAGTGTTACTAAGAAAAGAAAATCCCCTTTTCATTGGTACTTTGTAGGCAACAACCACACAACTGAATTAGAAAATTTTATTAAGTATACATAAAATCATTCGATCGCAAAGTGATCGTGTATTTAAAAAGGACATAGCAAAAACTACACAAACCCCCCCCCCCCCCACACACACACACAGTTACATGGTATGTATGAATTGTTGCACATGCTCTAACGCATGCGGCGATACCTCATGTGTGGTTTTAACGGCGTTTACATGTGTGGGAGGGACTTGCGTTTGCTTCTGAGCGCGAGCTAACAGGGACGGGCATTTAAAAAAAAAAACATTTTACACTTTTTTACATTTTTCTTTTTTTGATCAATTTTATTCCTATAACAAGGAATGTAAACATCCCTTGTAATAGGAATCTGTGTGACGGGTCCTCTTTATGGAGAGATGCGGGGTCAATAAGACCCCACATCTCTTCTCCAGGCTGGAATGCATGGGATTGGTGAGAAAAAAAAAAAAAGAAATCACTGATCGCGTGCCGACAGCCGCGATCGTGGCTTTGTTGACACCTGGGAACCCGGATGCAACGTCATAATGTGACGCCAGGGCCTCCGATGGTCAGAGATGACTGGTGACAAACTGGTCACCGGAAATCTCTATCATAGTCATCAGGCACCAGCCAAATCTTTCTCCGGGCCCCCGATGGCATGGGAGAGCCCGGAGAAACACCGGATGGCTGCAGGAGGGACGTCACCTATAAGAACAATCAAGCGGCCGCTATGATCGTTCTTATAGTGCACAGAATCCCCGGCTGGAAATGATATCTGAATGATGCCTCTAGCTGCAGGCATCATTCAGCTATCCCCGCATAAAGTCAAGGACGTCATTGGACTATGTGCGGCAGGGAAGGAGTTAAATACAAAATAAAAGTTTTATACATATCAGGCAGCAAAACTGTTAGGCGACACACAACCACATTACAGTCTATGACAGCACTCCCCCCTTTAGCCAAACTGTACCCATGTATGTACATCATACAAACAAAAAACCTCATCACCACAATAAGCTGAACACAACATGACAACTTCCTCTTCGTTTTATGGATTGTTTGCAGCTTTCACTTAATGACAACCAAGTGTGGAAATCAAAGACTTCTAAACATAGAAAGAAGCCAGTACGATGACGCAATTTCTACGGCATGTTGATTCTGTATACTCAGGCATTCATAATTTAAAACATGGGAAGAGAGTACACTGGATTTACATCTATAGCCCTTATTAGAAATGGTTAGTGGTAATTAAAGAGGAAGAGTTAAAGTGTTACTAATCCCACAACAGTAAAATCAGTCAGTATTTGCAGTAAAGCATGCTTGTTATACTCACTGTGTAACCTAAGGGGTTAATCCTCTGCATAAAAAGAATGTTTGATCCCGTCTTCTCTGATCTTCTTCCAGGGATTTCAGAACAGGTCCAGATAAGACAGAGCCTTTGGAGTCAGGCTGCACATGCTCAGTTTGCTAGAGAGGTTTTTCTCTTATTGGGAGTGTGCATGTGATCAGCACAGGGCCAATCAGCACTGTCCAGACAGATGGTCAGGGGTCCTGCATCCTGATAGGATAGTCGGAGGAAAATTAAAACTCCTACTACAAGCTTTAACCAGACACAGATGGAAGTCACAAGACTGCTATATACTGTTGATTATAAAAGATATGTAGCAGTTTATATTTACTAAAATAATTAAATTTCCATGTTCTGTGTACTGTAGGAGATCAGACATAGTGAATGCAGGCTCCTGGGTTTAGTAATACTAACTCCACAATTCAGCAGGGTCAGACACCTTCCACTACATTAACCTACCTCCTCATTTAGTTACAGATTTATACTCAAACCCACCCACTTTCTGGCCTTCCTCCCGCTCCCATCTTGGTTTCATTAATCTGGGGCGTCCTCCCCTCCTCCCACATTCTTCTTTCAGCTTTGATGCTGCATTGTCTCCCTGACCACCCTTCTCATTACCTTTAACCTTTAACTTGATCCACACACATTTATGATGGTAATTTTTCCGCTATACCCAATGTACGTTACACCACCACACACACACTACCTCTAATCCTAGTTCTTCACTACCCACTACTTCCCCTCTTAACCAAAGAGGTAACAGGACCAGGACTGTTCAATCCCGCCCAATGATCTCATGTTAGTTTCCTTCCAACACTAAGATTATGGTTCAGCCAACATCCCCACCCCCGATACTTTTGTTCAAATTGTCACGGTAATGTTTTTTTGTTACCACTTGCACAATATCATATGGACCATTATGAACACTGAAATATATACACTGTATTATCTACTGATGCTGTGGTGTCCTCAAAGTGTTCCTAAACCCAGAACCCTGTAAGTCACTATATCTGGTCTCCCACAGTACACAGAACATGGAAAAGCAATTATTTTAACAAATATAAACTGCTAAATACCTTTTCTCATAATCAGTCTTGTGACTTCTATCAGTGTCTGCTTAAAGCTTGTAGGAGGAGTAGTCATTCTCTCCTGATCCTGTCTGGACAGTGCTGATCACATGCACTCTCCAAGGGAAAAAAAAAATAGCTCTAGCAATACACACCAAACTGAGCATGTGCAGCCTCTGACTCCTAATGCTCTGTTCTATCTGGAGATGGGTTGGGGTTAAAGTAGGAGGATCATAGAAGACCTGTTCACACATCCTTTATACACAATGCATAGGGTTAACCCCTTAAGTTCCACAGTGAGTATAACAAGTATGCTTTACTGCATATACAGACTGATTTTACTGTTGCGGGTTTAGGAACACTTTAAGAAGGCATAAAAAAGTTGGTATGTAAAATATTGATAACACTTGCCATTAAAAATAGGAGGTCCAGCCTGTGTAAACAAAAAAAAAAAAAAAGTCAGCGGCTACTAATACTGTAGCTGCTCACTTTTAATATATAAAAAAGGACACTTACCTGTCCAGGGAGTCTGCCATGTTGGCACCCAAAGCCGACCCATCCATTGGCTTTGGGTGCAAGCGCCGACATCCTTACTAAAGGGAAACAGGAAGTGAAGCGTTGCAGCTAAACCGCCCGTTTCCTACTGCAAGTCGTGCTGCGCTTTCTGAATGGCCCCGCCATCTTTTGGGACCTGTGTCTCCCAGAAGGTAGTGGGGGGGGGGGGGGGGGGAAGGAGGGGTTGCAAATGATGTAGGTCGCTGTGACTCCCTTACACAGAAGTGGGATATCCGCCGTCGACCCAAAGAAATGTGCCACCAGAGGGGGAAGCAGATAAGGGGAGCTTCCACTTTTAGAACTAAAATCACGAGGGGGGGGGGGGGTTTGTAAAAAATAAAAAATGTGCTGTAGAGCTGTGTTAAACAAAAAACTGCATATACATTCTCTCTTTGATTATAGGGTAAAACTCTAAATTTATTTAGCTATTTTCTCTTCAGGTCTAATGTTATTCATTCATAGGAATAGTGTATCAGGAAATATGGCAGCATTACCTAGGATTTAGGCTTTTTTCACATAGGCGGACCATTTGTGTCATCAGTTGAGCCACTTTTTTTAAACGAAAAAAAAACAAAAAAAAACAAATGAAATTTATATCAGGGTTCTTAAAGAAGAACTTCAGGTTTTTACTACATTTCCAAGCTGGCCCAAATGAACCATGTCCCCTCACCAACTTGTGAGGCCGCCGGATGTGCGGTATAAACTGTATGTAGCTGAGGCCTTATACAGAACACCACATCGTGTTCTGGGCGCAAGCCGAGACTTCCGGTCTCATACCCGGAAAAAACACAGGAGAGTCTACAGCAGTGGCGCTCATTCATTCAGAGAGCAATACATTCTATCAATGAAAACAAAGCTTCCTCTGATTAGTCAGAGAGGAGTGCTGATGTCACACCTCTCAGCCATTCAGAGGATGCTTTATAATCATAGAATACATAACTCCCTCCCAATGGATGAGCGCCACTGCTGTAGACTCTGTGTACCCGGACAGCCTCAGCTACATACAGTGGCCTCACAAGTGTGCAAATTGCATGAAAACCTGCAGTTCTTTACCCACTAGAGTCCTGGAGCCTTTATTTCACAAGGGAAAAAAAAAAAAAAGTGGAGCGTTTGTCCTTTTACATCCAATTTTAAGCCGTTTACATCCGTTTTTAGTTTTATTTTAAATGGAAGAAAATTATATGGCTTGGAGTCAAAAAACAGATGTTGACGGAAGCGGATGTAAACAGATGTTTACATGGATGAATACCTGACATCAGTGCACCTCTAACAGATGGATGAAAATACATGTGCATGTGTGAAAGGGGCCCATCAAGTTCCTCTACTGGACAAAATGCAGTCATTTCCCGATTCACTCTTTATGAATTGAAGACATTCAACATTGAGAGACTGTGTGTGGCCTAACAGTTCATTTTACTTCATTAGCATAACGACAAACTATTTCACTGGACGAAAATCTCTGCAAATTTTTATTTATTTTTTATAATAAATTCAGAGGAATATCTGATTTTCTGGGAAAAGCACATCATTCCAAAATAATCGTCACAAAATTGTGGTGTTACCTCATTGCCATACACCATGAGGTGGTGAGTTGTAATCAAAGACTTGAAGACTACCACCCAGCTGCTGTTGGTCGTTCGTTCAAATAACGTGTCTGCCAGTTGTGGGATGTTTACATTCATCTCATTTGTGCACTGGATCAAATCTGAAAAACAGCAAAACGCACAAGTTTTAAATGCGAGACTCTAAAATAAAATTGTCAACCACATTCAGCCATTTCTTGAAAATGAATTCCACCCAAAACAGATATCCCGCTTGTGTTCTTCCTGGCAATTCCAGCCACATGTTGGCTTGTAACTCTTGAGAAATCCAGTGGTGAGAAATTCCAATATGGATTACCAGTTGTGGCAAAATGGCACGACAATTACAAACATTTAAAATAGAACTCAAGTCTGGAACTAACAAAAGCTGGCCACATGACTCTTCATTTGAGCCAATGTCCCCATCCACACATTCATTGTGCTCATCTATGTTGCAAGCAGGGAACCTTGCTAGCAGAATACAATGATCAGATTTGCAAGCTATGCGGCACTGATCGCTCAGGAGAAAAACAGACCGACTTGAGTACAACCAGCTAACCCATACATGGATCGAAATTTGGGAGCTCCCTGCTGAACTGGCCAAATTTTAATCCATGTATAGTCTGCTTGAGCTCAAAATTGCTCCCACCCCCTTCTAACTCCTACTCAAACTACCCTGTATAGAGCAAGTGGTCTCCAAAGTGCACCCTGTGGGCCAGATGTGGCCCTCCACTTGTCTATCAGGTCGAGGGGGCACTAACCCCACCCACCGGCCCCAATGAGGGGGCACTAACCCCGCCCACCGGCCCCAATGAGGGGGCACTAACCCCGCCCACCGGCCCCAATGAGGGGGCACTAACCCCGCCCACCGGCCCCAATGAGGGGGCACTAACCCCGCCCACCGGCCCCAATGAGGGGGCACTAACCCCGCCCACCGGCCCCAATGAGGGGGCACTAACCCCGCCCACCGGCCCCAATGAGGGGGCACTAACCCCGCCCACCGGCCCCAATGAGGGGGCACTAACCCCGCCCACCGGCCCCAATGAGGGGGCACTAACCCCACCCACCGGCCCCAATGAGGGGGCACTATTCCTCCTCCTACTGGCCATAGGCATTGTTTACTCACTGGCCACCATTTTCTACTCTCACTGACGAAAGTCCAGTCCTCCTAAAAATCTGAATAAACTAGACCTTCTTTGGGAAAATTTGAAAACCCCTGCAGTGGAAGGAAGGAAGGAAGGAAGGAAATAAGATGTCACATAACCTCGCCAGTGGCTGGCCACAGAGGAGAGAAGAGAGCGCCAAAGGCTGGAATGCCTGGGCCAGTGATATCACCCATAGGCTTACTATTGGCCATTTGTTGTCGGCTCTCCCTCCTCCCCCCTGTAGCTGGCTTCTAGGAGCCAATCATGTGACAGGACCCGGAGCAACCTAAGAATTATAAGCATTTTGAACAGGTTAGATACAAAAGGCATTGGGAAGGGCAGGACCTGTTTTAAGTTTAGTTAGATCTAGCCTGGACTTCGAATTCAAGTCTGGCACACAGCTGCATAAAGATCATACAAATCTGCTTTCACAGTGCTGCAAATGGTCTGTAATTTATGCAGCAAGTATTGTAAATGTTCCCGGTAATGTTTATACGAGTACAGTGCAAATGGAGTATAAGAGCCACACACGTCAGTAGCAAAGGAGGGCACTAGGAGTCAACAGCAAAAGGTGGTGGAACAGGATGCGGCAAGTCTGACAACCATGCCAGCTCTAGATTAAATCTCCCAGGGCACTCAAAGTAATCCGTCAGTGAAAACGGGCACCTTGAAGTGCCTGAAAACCAGGTCACTCATCCAATGGGGAGCTCTCAACTAAGTGGTCTTAAACCTACAGTAGTACAATCAGGAGGAGGAGCCGCTGTACTAACAACTGCACCAACTAATGTTATTACAGTGATCACAGGGGGACACTGGGTCAGCGCGGTCAGCTGATGGATGAGAACGCCTTCAGTCACGCCCCTTCGACAGAACCTGGACGTTCAGTCAACTTCTCTTGGAACGGCTGCCATATGCATAAGCCGAACGTTGACCGCTTTCTAATGAACTGGTAGATACAGCCCGATATTCAGCTCATGTTTATGGAGCTTTAGGGGACCATTCACACCTGAGCGTAGTGTTTTCAGGCAGAAAATTGTTCGATTTTACGTCGGTTTTAACAGCGATTTTGCAACGTTTGCTGCGATTTTGTGCAGGGCAAAAGGTCACCAATGTAAAAAGCAGAAAAAACGCCCAAATCTGGCAAAAAAAAAAAAAAGGGTTCCTGAACTTGTTTGATCTTCAGGCGTTTGAGTGGAGATGTGAACCATCTCCATAGAGAATTGATTCCCCCCCCCCTCCCACCTCCACGCTCCAAAACGCTCAGGTGTGAACGGGGCCTTAGGGTCACCATACATATTAATACAATCAACTTTAGATTTAACAAAAGTACACAATGAGGTCCTACCCAATCTATCCAATCAGAGAGGACCTTGAAACAGTGTTGGTAGATTCAAAGGAGACTGTACGGTCAGACTAACATGTGCGGCAAGCTTTTGTGACACATAATGCAAATTTTTTTTTACATTTTCCAACCTATTACTACACTCAAGGATTTTCTTTAATGTGCCCCACCCCCACATTACACCACAGACAAGAAGATACAATATCTTCCTAACCGCCACAAATCTGGCATAGGAACTGACGGGATCACAGGAAGCCTTTGGCGAGCTCGGGTCCACATAATACGTGAGGTCACCCTCGTTCAGCGAGTGATCTGCTTTACATGGGGCGAGCGCTGGAGAGTACGGAAGTCAGATCCTATTGGGACTGCTTATATAAAATCACACGTACAGGTATTTTGCTGCATGATATTCATTTTAAACAATGGGCTGAAGACACGATAGGGAAGCAGCTGGTCTTCACTGCAGAGATCTCATTCTCACGCATTTAATTCAATATGTAGGATGGCTGAAAAGTGCTGTCAGCAACCACCCACCACCACCCACAATTCTGCATTACATCCGGTGGAGCTGGGGTGTATTCAACACAATATGAATAGCGGCACTATTAGCCTGCAATTATTTTTCCTATTTTAAAAGCCGTCACAACAAAGTTTACACACGAGTGTGTCTATTACCTAAAAGGTTCGTTTATTATTCCAAAAAAAAAAAAAGAAAAGAAAACCTTAGTATTGGTGGAGAAGCCCTTGTTGGCAATCACAGAGGTCAGACGTTTCTTGTAGTTGGCCACCAGGTTTGCCCACATCTCGGGAGGGATTTCATCCCACTCCTCTTTGCAGATCCTCACCAAGTCATTAACCACTTAAGACCCGGACCATTCAGCTGGCCAAAGACCAGAGCACTTTTTGCGATTCAGCACTGCGTCGTTTTAACTTTTTAACAATAATTGTGCGGTTGTTCGACGTGGCTCCCAAACAAAACTGACATCTTTTCCCACAAATAGAGCTTTCTTTTGGTGATATTTGATCACCTCTGCGTTTTTAAAATTTTTGCGCTATAAACAAAAAAAGCGACAATTTAGAAAAATTTTGCTAGAATAAATATCCCCCAAAAATATATATTAAAAAAAAAAAAAATTCCTCAGTTTAGACCGATGTGTACGGTATTCTACATTATAGTTAAAAAAAAAAAAAAAAGAAAAAGAAACCCACAATAAGCGTTTGATTGGTTTGCACAAAATTTATAGCGTTTACAAAATAGGGGATAGTTTTTTGGCATTTTTATTAATTTTTTTTTTTTACTAGTAATGGCGGCAATCAGCAATTTTTATCGTGGCTGACATTATGGCGGACACATCGGACATTTTTGACACATTTTGGGGGCCATTGTCATTTATACAAATGCACCGATTCCTATGTAAATGACACTGACAGTGAAGGGGTCAACCACTAGGGTAGTGTATTATTATACACGATTTATATAGTGCCAACAGTTTACACCGCGCTTTACAACGTGGGGGGGGGGGGGCAACACAGTTACAGTACAATACAAAAAAGGTACAGGAAGGACCTACTCGGAGAGCTTATAATCTAAAGGGAGGGGGTGGTACAAAAGGTAATAGCAGGGGTTAAGTGTGTCCTGGGGAGTGAGTCTAACTGTGGGGGGGGGGGGTGGCTACACGTCACCAATCTCTGCTCCCGATCACAAGGAGCAGAGATCAGTGACAATGTCACTAGGCAGAATGGGAAGATGCTTGTTTACATTAGCATTTGGCTCGACTGCCGAGAAACGGGTACAACTTACGTAGTATTTGTTCCATTTGTGTCACCAGAGGCCAGTCACTTCACTGGGTATGTAAGTATTACCAAACCCACAACAGTAAAATCTGTCTATATGCAGTAAAGCATGCTTGTTATACTCACTGGAACCTAAGGGGTTAATCCTCCACATTAAGAGTTGGCAAGCTCTGTGAACTCTTAACTATATATAAACTATATATGAACTCTTAACGCTTGCCAACTCTTAATGTGGAGGATTAACCCCTTAGGTTCCAGTGAGTATAACAAGCATGCTTTACTGCATATAGACAGATTTTACTGTTGTGGGTTTGGTAATACTTACATACCCAGTGAAGTGACTGGCCTCTGGTGACACAAATGGAACAAATACTACGTAAGTTGTACCCGTTTCTCGGCAGTCGAGCCATTTCAAAGTCCAGAATTTATAAAGCTTGTCTGAGCTGTCAGACAACAGGGGGTGGAGATCTAAACACGGCAGAGCTCAGTAAGGAGAGCTCCAAGAGCTGATTGGAGGGAAGAGACACATCCCCCTACATACAGCACTTGGGAACAGAGCCGAGGTTGTCAATCACAGGATGTGTGCAGGAGCTCCCTCTCGTCACAATTTTTTCTTGGCGTCAAGAAAACTTGTCAGAAGCGACTCATGCGGACAGCAGAAGAATGAGGCAGTGAACAGAAATGACACTTTGTGCTCTTAACTAAGACAAGTACACACTAAATTCTTCATATCTCAGGTCTGAGGTTTACAACCACATTCAAATGGACCTTTAACCACTTCAGTCCGGGAAGATTTGGCTGCTTAATGAACAGGCCATTTTTTGCAATACAGCGTTGCATCGCTTTAACTGACAATTGCGCATTCATGCAACGTTGTACCCAAACAAAATTTACGTCTTTTTGTTGCCACAAATAGAGCTTTCTTTTGATGGTATTTGATCACCTCTGTGGTTTATTTTTTTACGCTATAAATAAAAAAATTAAAAAAAGAAATTAAAAAAAAAGCGACAATTGCTGTTAGAAGCATTTTAAGGCCGGCTGCACATGGATCGTTTAGCTCAGGGGTTGACAAATTTTCTTTGAATTTAGGAGCCGGTTAAAAAAAGTTAGGAGCCAGTTTTTTTTTGTTTTTTTTAGAGTGGTATGGATTGTAAGCTCCCGGGGTAAGGCCACTCATTTTCACCCCCTATAACCCACAATGGAGCACCCAGTCAATAACTCCAATGAAACGCTGTTTCAGAGTAAGGCTGGCAACAGATGGCAGTGGCACGTGGCCCCGCCAGATGGCAGTGGCACGTGGCCCCGCCAGATGGCAGTGGCAGGTGACACTGGTTGGCATTGGCAGGTGACACTGGTTTGGAACTGGCAGGGGGCACTATTGGCAGTGGCAAGTGGCCCTGGTTGGCGGTGGCACTAGTTGTCACTGGCAGATGGCACTGATTGGCACTGGCAGGGGGCATGGATTGACGGTGACACGGCACTGGCAGGTGGCACTGGTTGGCGGTGGCACTGGTTGGTGGTTGCAGGTGGTATTTGGCGGTGGCACTGGTTGGCAGTAGCAGGTGGCACTGACACTGGCAGGTGGCACTGGCAGATTTCACACGGAGCACTCTGTTATTGAAATGTAACAGAGGAGCTGTCAGAATTGAGCTTAATGTCGGAATGGGCGGGACCCGGCTGGGGTGGACGGGACTCAGCAGCTATCAAAACACCAGCCAACGATTGGGCTGCTTAAGAAAAGGGGTGGGGCCACATACACGTAGCGGCCCGCCCAGATCCCATTGGCTGGTGTTTGATAGCTGCCGGGTCCCGCCCACCCTGACATCAGGCTGAAATCTGACAGCTCCTCCTCTCTCCGTAGCTTGTCAGTTTCACAGACTTAGCGCGGCGCTGAGTGTGGAGGAGGGAGGAGGACGGCAGTCAGTGTTATGCTGCTGCATGTCTGGGGCATCGATAGTGAGTGGGCTGGTGGCAGCTTAGGCGCCAGGTTGCGATTTCTGGTCGCATAGGCGACCTGGCGCCTGGGGTTTGTCGAGCCCTGGTTTAGCTGTTATGCTGTTTTAGAGTACCTGGGAGGCATAGGTACAGCATCCAGCGTTGTGACACAGCCTGCCGGAGTCTATGGCAGGCTGAACGCTGTACCAAGTGAGACTTGCATTAAGGAAAGAACGCCCAGAATACAGCAATCACAGCGATCGGCAATGCGTGCTACACATACATACTACTTAAAAGGGGCGTTCGACAAGATTCTTTTTTTTTTTAAAGTCAGCAGCTACACACATGGTAGCTGCTGACTTTTAATAAGGACAATTACCTGTCCAGCGAGTCTGCGATGTTGGCCGCCCAAAGGCCGATCTGCCCATCGGATCTGCTGCCGACGCCTCCATCTTAACGAAGGGAAACAGACAGTGGAGCCTTATGGCTTCACGTCCCGTTTCCTACTGCGCATTTGCGAGTCGCACGGCGCTTTGTGAATGGCCCCGTTTTCTGGGAGACACACACATGTCCCAGAAGGCAACGGGCCTCTCACCGAAGAGAAAGTGCCACGGAATAGGAAGAGGCAGATTAGGAAGACTGCCTAGCAACAGCGGTTTCAAGTTAAAAAAAAAAAAAAAAAAAAAAGTAAAATAAAATTTTAATGCATTTTTTTTTGGGGGTGGCCCTCCACTTTAAATAAGTTCAGAATTATAAGTATTTTTTCTGATTGCAGTGAAACTCGCTGTCACCTTCATGACTTTGTAGAATTATTACCACGCTGGTGCGTGAGCAGACAAATGAAATCCATCAACACAGCTCTGCTTATTAACTCAGCTTCTCCATTTTACTCCCCATCCTCATTCATTTTTAGTAAACACGAGCAATGTTTGCCAAACTCAACCCAAGGCATCTTCAACGGAAGCAACCGCTGCCAAAATTCCGACATTAGCGGCAGGAAAGCATCTGCTCCCAGAGAAATATACACATGTGTGTGAGACTTTGTAAAAGCTTTATGGAGCGAGATCTGGGAAGTGGTCATGTATAGAGGGAGAAGGCAGAGATCTGAGACGTATTCACTAATTCTCACCATTGTGAACAATAGTGGAGGCCTAAATGAGCATCCAAAAAAAAATTATATTATATTTTATTATATATATATATATATATATATATATATATATATACATATATATACATACACACACACACACACACACATATATATATACATACACACACAATTTTATGTATCTCAAAAACAAGTAGTAAATATAGTTGAGTCTAGGCCAAAAATGACCCTTCTAGAGAAGGTTGCCATCCATCTGACAGTTGATCTTAATTGTATTTTAATGCTAATAACGTTGCTACCGTGTTTCCCCGATAGTAAGACACCCCCGATTGTAAGACGTATCGGGAGTTTCAGAGGGGTCGGCTAATATAAGCCGTACCCTGAAAGTAAGACATGTCTTACTTTCGGGGAAACACGGGGGTATTGCCGCCTCCCTCTCATCTAGCTGCGCGCCGCCTCCTGCCCACGTCCGCACCGTCCCCCTCTCCATACGTCGCCGCGTCTGCCATTTCCCTCTGATCTTAATGAGCGCCGCCTCCTGCCCACGCCTGAGCCGTCCCCCTCTCCATACGTCACCGCGCCGCCCCCTGCACTTGTCACTGCCGCCTCTTGCTTAAAATACGGTAATGCACACAGTATTAATCATACATCAGTAAAACATACACACTGGCATACTGGGGTATCATCTGCTGTATGTAACCCAGTGGGTATCAGCAGGTGTCACACTGGATTAAATACAGCAGGTGGTACTGTATCACACATAAATCTGTTTTATCTTCCAGTATTCCACTGTTCGTTCTTACCATTTTTCATTGTTTTACATGTTATGCAATGTTGTAACAAGACATTCTTGGCACTTCCTTTTATAAAACTGTTTTGTGGTGAATACAATACTGTTCAGGTTGTTAATAAATGTTAATTTTATGGTTAAAACAAAAAATTCGACAATTTTTTTCCAATATAAGACAGACATACCCTGAAAGTAAGACATAGTGGGGCTTTTGGGGATAAAAAGAAAGTAGGACACTGTCTTACTTTCGGGGAAACACGGTATTAGGGTTAATTATCACCTTTTGATGAAGTCAGTCTTGCTCAATTTCTTCCTTCCTTCTCCCTCTCCTTTTCCATTTATATGTGCAATCATCGTTTTACCATATGGTGTGTATAGATATATTTAGACTACCTGAAAGTTGATAATTATTTAATTGATTACTAGAGAAATTCTTATCACTGTTTTTATTATTGATACCAATCAGGTTTATTTTTTACTTAAGATCTTTTAATCTATGATAGTAATTATGAATATATACTTTTTATACCATTTGATTTATTAATTCATGAATTTATCTAATATACTTTTTGCATGCATATGTATTTTAGTATGCATGTGTGGGCATATAGTGTGTAAAGTGCTCTAAAGCCTTCAGTTATGGCCATGTGTGCCCACAGTGCACGTATATGCATTGGTTTACATGCACCCCCCCCCAATTTGGATGGAATTTAAAGAGGAAGTAAACTTTCCACTCTGATGCTTCTTTTCATTGAGTCCATTATAATAAGTAATTATCAAACTATAGCCACTGTAATCCATCCCAAATTGCATATTACTTACTGTTTAACAGCTTGAGATCCGCACTATAGCCGAATGACGGCTACAGCGCGGACCTGCTTTGCGGGACTACGTCTATTGACACTAGTGCACAAGCGGCCTGCGCGCCAAAAGGGGCGCGCTCTGATCAGCGAGTCTATGAGACTCGCCTGATCACGGATCGGATCAAGGGTGTCGATCCCGACCCCTTACCACGTGATCAGCTGTCAGCCAATGACAGCTGATCATGTGACACAACAGAGCCGGTAATCGGCTATTTTTCCTCCTTGCGCTGACAGCGTGAGGAGAAAAAAAAAAGCCGATCACCGGCGACCGTGATCGGGACATCAGTCCCAATCATGGCCAGCTTATCAGTGCCCACCTGCCCCCTGCCCCCTGCCAGTGCCACCCAAATAATAAAAAAGTGCCCCCCATCTGCCTCAACAACAGTGCTGCACCCCAGTGCCACATATCCGTGCCCATCAGTGTCATCTACCAGTGCCGCCCCAACCAGTGCCGCCTCATCAGCCTAAAAAGGTGGTGCATGGCACTGAAAAGTAATGGTCTGAACGGGTGAGCTGGTGGTTCTTACTGTTAATCGTAGATGCCTGTGAAATGAGTATCCAACATTTCTATATATTCTGCTATGGGATAAAAAGGCCAGACTACCATGTTTGCCAACTACCCAGTTTTCCCGAAAATAAGACCTAGCGTGATTGTTGCTGATGGCTGCAATATAAGCCCTACCCCCCAAACAAGCCAGTTAAAGTTTTTGTAGGTCTTATTTTCAGGGTAGGGCTTATATTGCAGCCATCACCGACAATCACGCTAAGTCTTATTTTCAGGGAAACAG
Source organism: Lithobates pipiens (assembly GCF_037356315.1). Lineage (NCBI taxonomy): Eukaryota > Metazoa > Chordata > Amphibia > Anura > Ranidae > Lithobates > Lithobates pipiens. The sequence goes on along the minus strand of NW_027507754.1, from coordinate 572,583 downwards.
GGTATGTGTGCCCACCTTTGTACTTGTTTTGATTGTCTTTGATCTTTTGACTGGGTTTAACTGTGTCTGACCCTCTTTGGTATATGTTTGGTCTATGAATTGTTGACAAGTGCAGATGTCTAACACTATCCGCATTGTTCGATGGGTACCTGGCTAATGTATTATAGTGGTGTGTATGTCCACTCATGTCATTTGGGTGTCACCTTTTTGTCGAGTAGCGCCTACAATTTGTGGGTGTGATCTGAGCCCCTCTGGGAGGTGCCCCGTCGGTGCCCACTCGTTTGTGTGAAACACGTCAGCATAGTGGCCCTTAAAATCTTCTCCATTACCATCTGGAGTCTTGTCGGGAGACCGTTGGCTATCATCTGAAGGCATTTTATATTGCGGTTTTCTTTGACACGTTTGTGAGTAGTTTTTAATTTACTTTTCTAATAAAATATAACCAAGGATAATGCACAAGGTCGGTGTGCCCTCTTTTTTCTATTTCGCTCTTGACTGTCAGGATACCCCAATCCTTGAGGGCAGCAAGGCCTGAGGAGTCGTCCACTACGAACAATAGGCCACCTGGTTGGCCCACTTGTGCACAGGAGTATTTGTTTTCTTCTATGAACAATAAATAGTGTATCCCGGCAATAGTAGGCTGGTCCTACATATGACAGTCCGTCTATTCCTTCTGACCTACCTTACAATGGCGTTTGCTCTCTGAAGAGCAATCTGTGTTTGGATCGCTTTTTAGAGAGCATCTGACAGGCAGTGAGATGGCACTGTATCACCACCTCACTACCCATTTTAAAATTTTAAATACGTAAACCCAACATTTTCTATTTCCGATATGTGGCTGTTGCACCATGTACTCAAGGTTTACAAACCCCAGGCGCCAGTTCGCCATTGGCGACTTGAAGTTACAACCTGGCACCTGGGCTGCCGCTCAAATGCTTCCTATTCGCCGCGCGATGTATGCAGGGCTTCGCTTGCCCATCTGCGGGCCCAGAATCAGCATTGCGGGTGGAGGGGGAAGAAGCAGGCACACTTCCGCTCTCCTCCCCTTCTAGTTGTGGATCCAGAAGAAGCGACTCAACGCCATTTTCAGGTCCCCATTGACCATTGCCCTGGCAAGAATGTAATGCAGTGCGACGTGCATTGCATTCTTTTCAGCACAGGGGAGACAGTGTCATTAAAGAGAACCGGTCACACCCAAAAAAAAAAAATATATATATTTTTTTTTTAATTCTAAAAAAAATAAAAATAATTAAACTTCCACCCATAAATGGAACTTATCTTATGTGCTTGGGTGTAACTCAGATTTAAACTGAATGGGGTGTGTACAAGGTGAACGTTTACAATCACTTTAAACGCAACAAGCTGAATGGGTCTTTTTTTAGCGGGCAGTACTGCCCAGTGATCACAACAGCGGGGATCATTTTTGCCACAACAAAATGCGGCGCCCGCAGCATATGCTATGTCCTCCCCCCATATAGGTATTTACAGGCAGACCAAGCGGTCAAAAAAAAAAAAAAAAAAAAAAAAAGACAGCAACAGAACGGGATAAACTATAACCCTCCCAGGAGTGACTGAGCAGTTGGAGCAAGGTTTATTTATAGAAAGAAAAAAAAAAAATAGAAAGAAAAAAAAAAAAAAAACATTTAGACCTTTATAAATCGCGCATGCAAACTCAGCGTAATTTCACAAAACGTGACACTTCCGCTTTTGGTGACGCACAAGCAAACATCAATGCACTCAAACCTCAACTAATATGGAGACACAAGAATACAAACACTGATTACTATGTGGAGCAATAATGAAGATTTGTTTGGTGCCAAACAAAATACAACTTGAAAGGAAAGCTCTAGAAAATCAGGAATGGGATGTTAATCTATTATAGACCAATTTATATATTGTGTTTATATACATTGGGTTTCTCTACAAGCAGCATTTTAAACGTGGGAAGCCAACACAGTGGTGGGCTTTACTGCCAAGCTACCGGCACATTCATGCAAACACTTGGCATACCTTGCGTGTGGTGGGAGTACTCAGCACCACCCCCGGAACAGTGACCACACCCTCATTGACAGCTTCGGATCATTGTTTACAATCGGTGGTGATGGGCAATCGCAGTGACTACCATGACCAGGAAAGCCCATGTAAGCCTCGAGTGCTCTGAAGTTTTAAAGGGCCAGCTCCCACTGGCTGGAAAGATTTGCGTTATAGCCGTTCGCTAAAAACTATTAACAAAAATTTTAATAAATTGGTAATTGCATTTAAAAAAAAATCCCCTAACGTTTATTCCAAAGGGGTTGTAAAAGGTAACATTATATATATATATATATATATATATATCTATATCTCTCTCCCTCATCTATATGCCGCATAGATCAGTAACCTACCGTATATACTCGAGTATAAGCCGAGATTTTCAGCCTCTTTTTTGAGGCTGAAAGTGCCCCCCTCGGCTTATACTCGAGTCATCGCTGTCTGCCCGCTCGATCAGCGTGTCGAGCAGACAGACAGCGGCCATTCTATTCAAAAGCCGCGCCTCCGGCTCCGCCTTCGCCTGTGATAGGCGGAACACTGAATTTCCCAGCAGCCTGTGTTCCGCCTATCACGGACATCGTATCATCCTCGTACTACGGACGAGGATGATACGACGTCTGTGATAGGCGGAACACAGGCTGCTGGGAAATTCAGTGTTCCGCCTATCACAGGCGAAGGAGGAGGCGCGGCTTTTGAACTTTACAATGGCCGCCGACGAAGAGGGCACGGGACGGCACGGCACGGGACGGGACGGGACGGGGGCAAGGCAAGGCAAGGCACGACACGGGACGGATGCAAGGAGGCAAGGCACGGGACGGAGGCAAGGAGGCAAGGCACGGGACGGAGGCTCGGGACAAAGGTAGGCTGGACACACACACACACACACACACACACACACACACACACACACACACACACACATGGATGGAGACACACACAGGGATGGATGGATGGATGGATGGAGACACACACACACAGGGATGGATGGATGGATGGATGGATGGAGACACACACACACAGGGATGGATGGATGGATGGATGGACGGACACACACACACAGGGATGGATGGACGGACACACAGGGATGGACGGACACACAGGGATGGACGGACACACAGGGATGGACGGACACACAGGGATGGACGGACACACAGGGATGGACGGACACACAGGGATGGACGGACACACAGGGATGGACGGACACACAGGGATGGACGGACACACAGGGATGGACGGACACACAGGGATGGACGGACACACAGGGATGGACGGACACACAGGGATGGACGGACACACAGGGATGGACGGACACACACACAGGGATGGACAGGCATGTCTCACCCTCGGCTTATACACGAGTCAATAAGTTTGCCAGTTTTTTTGGGGGTAAATTGGGGGCCTCGGCTTATATTCGGGTCGGCCTATACTCGAGTATATACGGTACATATTTTTACATCCACAATTTATATAAAACTTGCTTTCTGGGTGTCTATTTTCGGCACTTCCTCCTTTGCAGTCTCGTTCGATTCCCATAGCTTCCGGTTGTTGGAGCGCGCCCTCCCTGCCGCTACGCCATAAGTTAATAAGAACTACAATTCCCTTTATGCTTAGTGGCATCGCGCATGCGCAGTGTCGCTTTTCAGATGACCGTATGAACGAGAACAAGCCTTGGTCTCACACTGTATAACAGACTTCGGTGCAGACACCTCCCAGCATCCATGCTTATTCCCGCCTCCTCAGAAGGCCCATATGCAAAAAAAATAATTAAAAAAATGGCATGGGAGGCGGAACTACAGCATCTTGGGCACGCCCATGGCTCTCATGCCTTTAAACGTACACAGCGTCTGACTGCAGGAATGTAGTCCCAAAGGAGGGGGTGCAGTGAACACACAGTACAAATATATATATATATATATATATATATATATACACACATACATACACACACACATACACATACACATACACATACACACACACCATCACTTTAATGGTCATTTTTTTATTTCTTTACACATTGCATTATTTTACATTACTTTTAATTTGATTGAAGCAAAGGCTATGAAGTCTTATGGTTTGTCATCTTGTTTGACAACCTAATGTTCAGGGGTTATAAATCTTTAAAATAAAGTTCAGAATTGTGATATTTATTCTAAGCCAAAAAAAACGATTCTCACGTTATTCAGAATCATGCAAGCCGGTCTGAACAGCAAAATATTTCCAGCGGTTAGTTAAGCAGTGAAGAATCTGCAAACAAATGCGCCAGCCAGAAACGCCATTACATGTAGTGTTACATACAAAATTAACCCATACAAAAAAAAAAGTTACCACTTCACTTTAAGTTCCCTGTAAATAGCATATATTGGTAAATATTTATTTTGGCTGCTGTCAATGCATAATTCTGCATTTGTAATACAAGTGCCATAATTTCTGGGGGCAGGCTAGGAATAGGTCAGTAAAAATGCTGATGCGATGGGACGGAAGGATCTACCGCTACGCTATGGAACAGGACGCGCTGATTCAGCTTCATCAAATGCGGGCGAATAATGTTTCACCGGAGAACCTTCATACAATCGCTTGACGATCAGGAGATAGCAAGACCTGGCAAAGAAAGACAACACGACTGAGTGCAGCAGCTTGGTAGACCTTAAGTTCACCCAATTCCTAACCAACTGGAAATGTACAGGAGCCACATTCTAAACCCAACCTATCCAGCCCTGTAAAACAAAAATGGATATACTTGCCTTTTTTGCAGCAGCTCTGGTCCCAGTCCCAGCTTCAGTGTGTGAGTGTGCAGGAGAGACAGCCGCCAACGGAAGCCCCATACCAAGTCTATGGGTGACGTCACTTCCCAGCCGTTGTCGGTTCTTTCCTGCACACGCCATCCACAGCTGGAAGCCGGATGGGCTGAGCTGCAGCAAAGGTACGTATAGCGATTTCTTCATTACAGGGTTATATAGAGCGGTTTTAGAATGGGGTTGCCAGTAGGTTTAGCGCTAGTTAAGTTTTGGGTGAACTTCTGTGGGTAAACATTGATTTCTGGTGCTCAGATGTAGTGAAGATCCACGTTAAAGTTGGAGTAAACCCGCAAATTTTTTTAAATTTTTTTGCCACCTGCAAAGGAAAAGGCATAATGAGCTAGTATGCACCGCATACTAGCCCATTATGAAATACTTACCTTAGAACGAGGCCTCGACATCTGGCCCAAACCACGGGCATGTCAGCTCCCTCTGCGTTTCTTACAGGTATCGCGGCTCTTTTTTTACCTACAGGTAAGCCTTATTATAGGCTTTCCTGTAGGTAAGAGTAAAAAAAAAAATGAGTATACAACCGCTTTAAAGAGGAAGTAAAGTTCAATCTCTGACTTTTACCTATAGGTAAGCCATTAATAAGGCTCACTTATGGGTATTGTAAACAACTCCTAACCAGGCACCATTTAGGAGATATTTACTGTACATGCAGCCAGTCACGTCACTGGTGTAGGTGCTCTGAGGGAACGGCCACATGGGAGACAGTTGGCAAGTCAACAACGGGTCAGAGGAGGAGCCACTGCGGGACAGAGATGACAGTCGCCCATTTAAAAACAAGTGGATTTAAATCAAGCCCTTTTAATAGCTATTTAAAATCATGATTTAGACTCTATTAAGGGCCAGTTCACACCACATGCAGAGCATTTTTGTTCTGCATAAAAAAAATAAAAAATAAAAAAATAAAAAAAGCATGGAAAGTAGGTTATATGGTTTTCAATGGCACAGTTCACACCAGTGATTGCAGTTCTTGTGCGTTTCCAGAAAAAAAAAAAACACATGCTGCATTTTCCTGCACTGGAATGCTGTAAAATGCATCAAACACACTGGAACGCACATGTCCCTATGTAAGGTTGGGGGGGAATGCACTTTTCTGTCATTGCTGATGTCTCCTGTATCACTAGATTAGTTATTCTGAGTCACTGACCTCGGAATGACAGTTCAGACTTCCATGATGTGCAGACGTGTTCCAAGCCAGTGACTCAAAGTATGGAAACCATTACATCAGCATGACAGCCAGGAAACTAGCATTTCAGGTGGTCAACCACAGCGGCAGTATTTCTCATGATGACTTTCATATTCAGAGTCACAAAACTGCAATAAGTATGCAAATGAAAAGCATAAGATAAAAGTTTTTGATCTGATGCTTTCAAAAAGGTAGAAGAGACCCCAGATCTATCTGTAAAGAGGACCCGTCATCCCCCATTTCTAATCACAAACGAGGTTTACATTCCTTATAGGATAGGAATAAAAGTGATAAAAAAAAAAAAAAAAAAAAAAAGATAGATATAGATAGAGATAGAGAGATATATTATATATATATATATATATATATATATATATATATATATATATATATATATATATATATATATATACATATACATATATATACACACATATATACATACATACATATATATATACACATACATACATACACATATTAAACTGTGTTCGAACTACACACGAGGTATTGCCAAAAAAGGTTTCAGCAATAATTTTTGTGTTAGACCTCCTCTAACTCTAAATTGGTAACCTGTAAAACCATTTTTAACCACTTGCTGACCACCGCTATATGTCCTCACTTTGAGGACGGATGATATTGTTAATAGCAGCAGCTAGCTTTTAATTCAAAAAAAGTGCACTTGTAAGACCGTTGTGCAAATACGATGTGACAGAAAGTATTGCAACAACCACCATTTTATTCTTTAGGGTGTTGGAAAAAAAAATAAGTTTTTAACTTGTAAACAAACAAAAAAATAAAATTAATAAAAAATAAAAAAGAGGCTCTGTCCTTAAGTGGTTAAAGTGTCACCTATGGAGATTAAGTTTCGGAGTTTGTCGCCATTCCGTGAGCAAGCGCAATTTTAAAAAAGGGACATGTTCGGTATCTACTTGCTTTGCGCAACGTCATTTTTTAGATTGAGATGACAACACATCACAATCACATTTATTAGAAATTTAAACAATTTTCAAATAATCACATATGGAATCAATTTTGTGTTTAATTACTCATTAGTATAATTGTATGGATTGATTTTTGCTTCAGTAACCAGAAACTGTTAAGCAAACATTCATCTCACTACTCCATCTGAAACATCATATTGTTAATCAAAGTATATGAACATCATGATCTAGATATCAAAAGATATTATGTATAACAAAAAAAAAAAAAAAAGAATTATTAAAAATAGAAAGTATGAAAAATTCTTTAAAAAAAAAAAAAATGAGGGGGGGGGGGGAATACTAGCTCATTAGAAAATACCTTAGAATGAGGCGCCAGCATCTAATGCCAGTCCACGCCGAGGGAGCCACCATTTTTTCCTTGGCGTGTCTTCCGGCATGCGTGTGGGAGTTCTCTTCCCAGCAAGGTTCAGCCGGGCATTCACAGCGACTTATATTAGGGACAAGGGGTCATCGGTTGATGTCACATGGTGACAGTCCCAGCATCCTCCGGGACTGTGACATCCTAAGGGGCGGGGTCACCATGTGACATCAACCGATGACCCCGCCCCTTGTCCCTAATATAAGTGGCCGCACAGCGCGTCCCTGGCATTGCGGCCGGAGAGAACGTTGAGGAAGAAGAGGAAGAAGAGGAAGAAGAGGAAGAAGAGGAAGAAGAGGAAGAAGAGGAAGAAGAGGAAGAAGAGGAAGAAGAGGAAGAAGAGGAAGAAGAGGAAGAAGAGGAAGAAGAGGAAGAAGAGGAAGAAGAGGAAGAAGAAGAAGAAGAAGAAGAAGAAGAAGAAGAAGAAGAACGGAAGGCGGGGACGACAGAAGACCGGGCCACCGCCTGTAAAAGAGCTCTAAGAAGAAGCGGTGGCCCGGCAGAAGAACCGAAGAGGGGGACAAGACCCCCGAAGTCGGAAGAAGAGGCCGCGGCGAGGAAGAAAGCCGGGCTCCTCCGCTAGCAAAAGAGCTAGCAGAAGATAGTGGAGGAGTCCGGCGAGAAGACCCCCGAAGCTGTGCAATAAATTATTCACATTTGCCCGACTTCAAAGTTGCATGATTTTGCAGCAATTTCAGGGAACGCCTGTGTAACTTGCATCAAAGTAGTCCCTGTACTACTTTGAAGTCAGTGCAACTTGAAGTCTCTCAGATAGCGATGAGCTCCGGTGTGTTCGCATGGTCCATGTGCAGAGCCCGCCAGGAAGTCGGTGCAGCTCTGCGCCAATCACAGGCAGTGAGACATTTCCCGATCTCTGCAGCCGCACAGTGGGGCAATGTCTCCCTGCTTGTGATTAGCGCAGTGCCGCTCTGACTTCCTGGCGCACTCTGCACGTGGACCATGCGAACACGCCTGAGCTCATCCTTACTCACAGATATGAATGGTGCTCATGGGGGTACAACTTGCCATGCGACTTTTCAGTCCCCAGTCGCAGGACAAGTCGCAGAAGTGTGAAAGAGGCCACAGCGGCCTGTGGCCCCATCCCCCGACTTCCCCCTCCTCACTGCTGCTCCAATCGTCTAGAGTTGGCCTTTATATTCTTATATAAAAAAAAAATACAAAGAGGGAACTTGTTCCAACGTTCGATCTAAGCCAGAGCAATGAATGAGTCAGATGTAAAAATAACCTGGAACTTTTCAGGCGCACGGCTCCCTATTAGCCAATAAGGTTCTGCAAATACACGCTTTGCCAAAGTGCGGGCCGGGAAATCAATCTCGCGTACGCCTGCCAGTGCTTTGCTGATCGCACACAAATCTAGGTGGATAATCATTTCGCCCTTTCTGGCAAATTGCTACACAAGGTTTCAGAAATGATAAATAAAATATAGCGGTGATTTTTACGTCTGGCTGGGAAAGTAAACAGAATGCAGCTACTGGCAAAAACACAAAAAAAACGCTCCCAGGAAGGCGCCAACATCGGAGCGTGACCTGATTTTTACAGAGAAATTCAACAAAACAAAACACAAGACTTTACCTAAAGAGACAACAAAAAGTAATGAACGCTCCCCCACCCTACAGTCTATGCATCCGATATTGGCTCTTTTGCAGAGTTACACCATATGAAGAACCGCAGGGGGTCCAACACACTTCTGGAAATGAAGGCTGACATGTCAAATGAGGAAGAGACTTCTCTTGGTGTAGCTCTGCAAAAGACCAAATAATCGGTGACAGCAGTGCATGATTTCTAGTTTCAGCTACATTCACCTTTGTGTGACTTGGACACAAAGTCGCATGACGAGTCACAGACCATGCATTTCAAAGGTAGCCATTCAAATCTATGTTTCTTAAAGTCGCAGCAACTATAAAAAAAAAAAGCTTCCTGCACTACTATAATGCAACTTTCATGCCACCCAAGTGCCATAGACCAGAGGTTCTCAACCTTAATCCCCTAGTACCCCCAAACAGGCCATGTTCAGGAAACTCTTAGATAAAATAGCTGCCCAAAAATACTAAGCCATCGACTCTAATTTAAAGTACCTGTGCAAGATAAAAGGAAAACCTGAAAACCTGGCCTGTTGGGGGAACTTGAGGACTGAGAACCACTGCCATAGACTGCAAAGAACATGAAAATCGCATCTTAAAGTGTTGCTAAACCCAGAGCCCTGCATTCACTATAGCTGGTCTCCCACAGAACATGGAAATACAGTGGAACCTTGGATTATGAACATAACCCGTTCCAGGAGAACGCTTGTAATCCAAAGCACTCGCTTATGAAAGCGAGTTTTCCCACAGAGGTCAATGGAAACGAAGATAATTTGTTCCTCATTGACTTCTGGCCACATGCGATATTGCATGCAATAAAAGTTGGGGGGGGGGGGGCGCCAAAGATCCTCAGAGGAAATACTCGAAAACCGTATTTCCTAACGGCTCTGAATCATTCCAAGTGTGACCGATGCCCCCGCACCTCTGGCCAAATATGGTACTGCACATATTAGCTTGAATTCGCCTAGTTTTGCGAGACAACAGTCGCAAACAGAGTCAGGACTTAAAAAAAATAATTAAAAAAAATAATAATCTTTCAAATTGCTCATTAACCATGTAACACTATACATTTTAGTAAATATAAACTGCTAAATACCTTTCCTCAGCAGTATATAGCAGTCCTGTGACTTCTATCAGTGTCTGGTTAAAAGCTTGTAGGAGAAGGAGTTTTCATCCCCCCCCGATTGACCTATGAGGATGCATAACCCCCGACCCTCTGTCTTGAAAATGTTAATTGGCCCTGTGCTGATCACATGCACTCTCCCAAATGAAGAAGGGAGAAAAAAATAAATAAAAAACATACCATCAGTACACAATCTGAGCATGTGCAGAGTGCCCCCAAAGCTCTGTTCTAAAAGGAGATGGATTAGGGACTGTGGAAGAAGGGAGGATCAGAGATGACAGGATCAAACAGCTTTTTTTTTTTTTACACAATGCGGATCATTAAGCCCTTAGGTTCCACAGAGTATAAAAAGCATGCTTTACTGCAGACTGATTTTTACTGTTGTGGGTTTTGTAACACTTTAAAAATGTTAATGCAAAAGTTGTGCTACAGTTAAAACCAAAGTAGCATCAGTCACAATAAAAAGTTGCAGTGGAAATCACACAACCTTCTGTATGCAGCAGGTTGCTACAGGGGCATTTAGCAGTAAAAGAGGAGCTGAGAGGGCCAGTGGTGGACCCCAGAAGAGGAGGGCCGCTGCCGTTCTGTGCAAAACTATTTCACAGAGCAGGTAAAGTATAGTATATTTATAAAAAAAAATAAAACTAAATTTCCCTTTGCTATCACTTTAAGACCTAACTCCAGGAATACTAAGATTTAAAAAAAAAAAAAAAAGTGCAAGTTTAAAAAAAAAAAAAAAAATGTATACGCAACTAGGTGGACGCAGCATTTAGACTACTTTCACACTGGCATTTGCACTAAAGTGCCACTCTGCTTTGCTTTTTTAGCAGTGCTTTTCTGCCGCTAGTTGGTGGTTTAAGAAAAAAAAAAAAAAAAAGAAGAGGGGGGGGTTTCAGGAGCATCAACTGTGAAGCATAGCGGTGGAAATGGTATAAACCTAGATTGCTTTGCAGCTTCAGCACCTCAACATAATTATATATATTTCTACATAGCTACTTTTATTACTGAAAACAGTAACCCAAGTTTCAATCAACTGCGATTTTGTCTACATTACACACTCAATAAGCAGTCACGCTTTCCAATAATTCTCATTTCTCTGCTCCAGAGATAAAATTACAGACAGTCTCTTGCATGGGAATTTGACCCTCAAAAAAGAAAATGGAATTAGACGCAGACATTTACATACAGTTTATATTCTATACATTTACTGTTTTGCCTGCAAAAGAATTGGTCATTTTGGCCGTTGTGCCTCTCACACCCCTATTAGTCAGGGATAGTTCCCGGTTTATTCTGGATCAGTTTCCTCTTTCAGCAACCTGATCAGACCTACCAGACAAAGGCCATTATGTTATTTCACTTTTCAATGAGGACTAAGAGGAGAGGTGGCGCGATAGGAGGGGCTGACCAGAATTAACAACTTCCCTACTGGGCACTTTCACCCCCTTCCTGCCCAGACCAGTTTTTAGCGCTGTCACACTGTGAAAGACAATTGTGCGGTCATTCAACACAACACATGCAACACTGTACTCAAATCAAATTTCTATCTTTTTTCACACAAGTAGAGCTTTTTTTGGCATCCAATCATCACTGTTTTTTTTAGAAAAAAAAAAAAAAAAGTTTACATATAGTTTGTTATAAAATTTTGCAAACAGGTAATTTTTCTTCAGTGCTAATGGGCGCCGATTAGCAGTACTTAAGGGCACTAATAGGCTTGTGCCGATGGGGCTTGCACTGATGGGCACCAATTATCAATACTTAAGGGCACTAATAGGCTTGCGCTGATGGACGCCGATGAGCAGTACTGATGGTGCACCGACACTCCCTGTGCGGGACCGAAGACACAAGACGGCTCTTTTTCTTCTCAGGCTATTGGCGTGAGGAAAAAAAAAAAGATTATCAGTTTGTTTACATGATCGGGAGTCATTGGCTGACAGCCGATCACAAGGTTAGTGATCGGATTGACTCCCTGATCACAGAACACGCTCAGAGGACGTACATGGACGCCCAGCAATTTAGGCCCGCGCTCTAGCAGTCTTTTGGCTAGAGCACGGGCGTAAAGGAGGTTAAACAAATTTGATCATAAAAGAGCGAATTCAAGCATTTTGACTGTATAGATACTGGCCATCAGTCCAGCGAATTCATGTTTATCACAATGAGATTCAGCAATGGTGTATGGGAGTCAATGGCGACAAACCCAACAGGGGATTACAAGGTAACATTCTCCTTGCCAATATAGAAACAATGCTTTTGAAATCAGCAAAACATTAGAAACCAATCAGGACCGGCGTTTGTAGTGTTCAGGGACAATGTTACTGAGATTTGAATTTCCCTTGTAAAATATAAGATGCTGATGTGTGCAAAAAAAGGTCCATCTGTCAAATGATCCAATGGGGGAACCCACCAAGAAATGAAACCCACGCAGGCACAGGGAGAACATGCAAACTCCAGGCAGATGGTGTCATGGTTGGGATTTGAACCAGCAACCTTATTGCTGCTAGGTGAGAGTGCTAACCACTACACCACTGTGCTGCCCAATAGTTATACCTAGCTTGTTTGGCTGTACTTCTGTGGATCACAGGATTGCAGTTCGTTTTCAGCTGACTGAAGCCTGCTGTTGGCTGACGTCACAGAGCCGGTGCAGGCTCAGTAAAAAAACACAGCCATATCTACACGGTTGGGATCCACCCACACGCCTGGATGGGCACCCGGCCCAGTGAGCAGCTGATAGCCTGAGCCGGCTGCTCCTGTCCCCACCACCGCCCAGCACTCCAGCGAGCGCGCGGGGGAGGGCAGAGCAGAGAGTCGGTGACTGACAGCAACCGGCTCTCTGCTCAGGGAGCTGTGAAAACCGAGCGATCAACGGTATTCAATCGGTTTGTTAGAGTCAGCGGGGGACCGATGCTGCATCCACCTAGGTAAGCATGATTAAACAACAAAATCATCAATACGGTGCAAAAAAATTGGAATACACCGTCTTATGCTGCTCGGCACATGTTCACTTGCACTCTATTTTTAGGCAATGCCCAAATTTGTAGAGGCCGATCTACTGACAGCCTTAAAGCAAAATTAAACTATTCTTTACAGCCAAGGAAGCTGCTTCTGTTTGATCTGCAACTGCCATAGGGCTGCATGTGATTAGTTATGACTTCAGCCATTTGATGGTTTGACGGTCTGGTTGAGGACACAAGCAAGTGTGACAGCTGGCAAACCCCGCATTCCAAGAGTTTAACTGTTTTTTTAAACCGTTAAAAAAATAAAAATAATAATAAAATCGGTGGGTTTAGTTCCGCTAGGATTTACTGCTGCTCAGGGGCTCTAGGCTTCAGTATAATGGAAACTTCCAGCAAGCAGAAATAGGAGCAATGCTGGAGACAATTTACATCCTAATTTTGGTAGCATTGCTATTAATATAGAATTTATGTTCCTTGCTAAAGAACATTATTTTTATCAAGTTGTTATGGATAATATTCCGTTTTAAGGTGTTTAAAATAAAAAATAATAATAATATATCCTAAAATCCTTGCAGTGTATATATCAGACTGCTTCAATTCAATGAAATACCTGCATATTGTGCGTGTCTACAGGGATGCCAGTCGCAGAGTGTTTCCCATTATAACACTGGGACTAATCATGTGATTATTATAAAGGCAGAACTGACCAGTTAACAATTCATTATAAGATAATTGAAGACAACTGCTCTGGAATTATGTACAGAACAGCATTATCAGCAATCATCTTTAATAAGGCCCTTGTAGTGTATACATTTAAAGCTGAACTCCATGTAGATGTAAAATTACACACATTTATGGAGCTTTATAATCGATTATTTTAATGCAAAAGTACCCGAATGTGACCTGGTGTCAGCTACCTGCACTTCCTTATACCGGACCTCAGACAGGGAAGGGGAGGGGACTGCACAAAGTTGAGTTGCGCAAGGAGAATGCTGATAGGAGGAGAGAACAGAACAGGGTGGATAAAAATAGAGTTTAAAATAAAAATAAAAAAATCTTATTTTTTTGAGGTTTAACAAATTTAAATAAAATGCTTTTTTGGAGTAAAAATGTATCAAAGATGGTTTTCTATTTAAGATGGAGCTTAGTTTTGTAGCATGAAGCTTTATATTCTTCAATATTTAAATTTTTGGTAAACTCATTTAACGAATCCAAGCTCTGCAAGCTGAGATAACATGCACTGCATTGCTGCATTCACACAATTTCACAGTAACCATGTTTTGCAAATCTATGCACACTACAAAAACGTTATGATTAAATCAGTTCTGATATCGCTCTGTTACTAACCTGACAGCTTATTATTCTAAATAGAAAACCTTCACTTCAATATTAAAGTGGCGTCCCACCCAAAAATGGAACTTCCACTTCAGAATCCTACCCCCCCCGTCACATTTGGCACCTTTTGGGGGGGGGGGGGGGGCAGATACCTGTCTAATACAGGTATTTTGCTCCCACTTCTGGGCATAGATTAGCCATGCCATCCAGGGACATCTACAGCACTTTCGGCACCTTCTCAGTCCCCCCCCCCCCCCCGCTGTCTTCTGGGAGACACGCAAGTCCCAGAAGACAGCAGGGACCAGTGGCATCGCACAGCACAAGTCGCGCATGCACAGTAGGGAACCAGGAAGTGAAGCCACGATGCTTCACTTCCCCCGATTCCCTTACCGAAGATGGCGGTGCCTCCACCCAAGAGCCGAGGGACAGGTCAGCTTCAGGTGCCGATATCGCGGGCGCCCTGGACAGGGAAGTGTCCTTATTTTAAAAAAGTCAGCAGCTACAGTATTTGTAAAATGTAGGCGGACCACCGCTTTAAAGAACTACCAGCAAGAATGAGTCCTTACATTTAAAGAGCACCTGTCATTTTAGATCCAACATGGCAGCGCCTGTTAGCGGGCATCCACTCACCTGCTGCTGCCACGTCCCTCGCCTTGTTGTGTCACTGAGGCATCACCAACCGTCCCATTAAAGTGAATGGAGCTGTTGGTGAGTCAACAGCGGGTCAGAGGAGGAGCCACTGCAGGACAGAGGTGACAGTTGATCTTTAAAATGTATGATCTAAATTAAGCCTTTACTATTAGGGTCCTTTCACACGGGGCGGATCAGTTCTGATCCGCCCCGTGGATGTCCGTTTGCTCAGCGGGGATCACTCCGCCGATCCCCACTGAGCAGGGAGATGACAGCTCCGTCTCTGCACACTGCGCAGGGACGGACCTGTCACAGCGCCGCTCTCCCCTATGGGAGATCGGATGACGACGGACCGCAGTGCCCGTCGTCATCCGATCCGCAGACGGATGGAAAAATAGCTTTTTCCTCCGTTACACTTTTTCGGATCGGAGCGGGTCGGATGTCAGCGGACATGTCACCGCTGACATCCGACGCTCCATAGAGCTCTATGGAGCACCCGTTCAGGTCCGCCTGAAAAACTGACAGGCGGGCCTGAACGGGACGTTAGTGTGAAAGAGGCCTTAGTCATTTAAATCAAATCCAGCGAGAGACAAGCTCGTCAGTCTGCTTCTTGGAGCCCTTCCACACTGAAAGCACCCGGGCGTCGGCAGTAAAGCACCGCTATTTTTAGCGCGATATTCGGCCTATAGCAGGGCAGTTTTAACCCCCCCCCCGCTAGTGGATGAAAAAGGGTTACAAAACACCCACAAAACACCGCTGCAGAGGCGCTTTGCCGGCGCTGCCCAATTCACCACTCCTACAGAGTTGCAAAGAAGCTGCTTGCAGGACTTTTTGTGATGCCCTGCTGGTGGCAGCACCACAGTGAAAGCCCTCTTGCCATCACACTGGGATCACAGCGGAGGCTATATTCAGGTGCTTTACAGGCGCTATTTTTAGCACTAAAGCGCTTGAAAAACGCCTCCAATCTGAAAGGTGTTTTGTCTTATACTTTTTATCTAATTCGTACATGCCAAGACGATCATTTTATACCATACACCTATATTTGGGGTATAACCTGGCAGCTTTGTGCCGTTACACCACCCCCCAAACTGCCCACCTTGTACATGAATTTAGGATTCTTCTCTTTGGTGGTTCATGTCGCTTTTTTCATTTATTACAGCTGTGTGTGAAAAATGAGTGGGGGGGGGGGGGGGGGTTGGGTTGGTCGCTCCAAGTTTTTTTTTTTGTGCCTGGAGTTGGGCTATTAAATTATTGAGCTACGTAAAACGACTCAGAGGTTTTGAGAGCTGCAGACAGATTATTAGTGTTGGGAAGGAAAGGTCCACTTTACGAAGTCATAAATACACTAATGGGGAAGCACCGATACCGGTATTGGTGTAGATACTAAGCATTTGTACGAGTATCAGAGCAAACGCTCCCATGCCCGAAACCGATACTTTCAGGCTCGGTCCTTTTATCTGTCAGCGGGATTCCCCCACTGACAGATAAAATATTAAAATAAAAAAGGTCGGCAACTATCTGTTAAAGTGGGGTGCACCCTAAAAAAAAAAGTGTTTTTTAAAAGTCAAATACTGCAGCTGCTGACTTCATAATCGGACACTTTCCTGTCCCAGGGTCCACACAGTCATCTGGGACACGTGACAGGTCTCAGATATGCGGTGCGGAGGGGAAGTGAGGTCACCAGCCCGGGCACTGAAGATGGCAGACTACAAGGGACTCCCTGGCAACAGGCATTTAGAGGCGAGTAAAAAAAAATGTTTTCCCAATTTTTTTTAATGAATTTTAAGCTATTTTTTTTTTTTTTTGGGTGGCAACACCACTTTAACCACTTGCAGACCGGACCAATTTGCTGGTCAAAGACCAGACCCCTTTTTGCGATTCGGCACTGTGTCGCTTTAACTGACAATTGCGCGGTCGTGCGACGTGGCTCTCAAACAAAATTGACGTCCTTTTTTTCCCACAAATAGAGCTTTCTTTTGGTGGTATTTGATCGCCCCTGCGGTTGTTATTTTTTGCGCTATAACCAAAAATAGAGCGACAATTTTGAAAAAAACGCATTATTTTTTACTTTTTGTTATAATATCCCCCAAAAATATATAAAAAAAACATTTTTTTCCCTCAGTTTAGGCCGATACGTATTCTTCTATATATTTTTGGTAAAAAAAAAAAAAAAAAAAAAAAAATAAAAAAAAAAATCGCAATAAGCGATTATTGATTGGTTTGCGCAAAAGTTATAGCGTTTACAAAATAGGGATAGTTTTATAGCATTTTTATTAATAATTTTTTATTATTTTTTTTTTTTACTAGTAATGGCGGCGATCAGCGATTTTTATTGTGACTGCGACATTATGGCAGACACATCGGACATTTTTGGGACCATTGTCATTTATACAGTAATCACTGCTATATAAATGCAGTGATTCCTGTGTAAATGACACTGGCAGTGAAAGGGTTAACCAGTGGGTGGCAGTGTAGGGGTTAAGTGTTCCTAGGGGTGCGTTACTAACTGTGGGGGGGGTTGGGCTTTCATTTAGTGAACACTGATCTCTGCTCCAATCACATGGAGCAGAGATCAGCGTCACTAGT
This sequence comes from Lithobates pipiens, assembly GCF_037356315.1. Classification (NCBI taxonomy): domain Eukaryota; kingdom Metazoa; phylum Chordata; class Amphibia; order Anura; family Ranidae; genus Lithobates; species Lithobates pipiens. The sequence goes on along the minus strand of NW_027507754.1, from coordinate 554,971 downwards.
TGCTAGGCAGAATGGAGAAATGTTGTTTACACAGCATTTCCTCCATTCGGCCGCTCCGTGAGACGATCGCGGGGATGCCCGCGGCGATCGAGTCCGCGGGTCCCGACCAGCGGCGCGCTCCCGATGGCAGGGCGGCATTGAATATTGGACGTACCTGTACGCCAATATGCCTTGCCATTCTGTCGACGTACATCGTCGTGCGCTGGTCGGGAAGTGGTTAAGGAGCGGGGCCGCTGCATCCTAACACCCAATGACTCGTTCAGCTGTCAGCGAGGTTCCCCTGTTGACTGCTGAAGTGTAAACCCATCAATTGGAGCGGTCAAAATAAAAAATATAAAAGCAGTCGGGCAATGTTTATTAACATTGCTTAGCTGCTGAAACCAAGATAAAAAAATTAAAAATAAAATAAAAACACATTTGTTTATCTACAGATCAAAAAGGTATCAACTTCCATCTGCAGATGAAGTCAGTTTAAAGCAACCTGACAAGTGAAATATTTTTTTAATTTTTTATTAAGGCCTCATGAACAATGGATGTTAAAATAACGTTATAAAAACCATCAGTAGCTTTGCAGTGATTTTTTGAACATTTTTGCAATAACTTTTTTTAGCGTAAAAAAAAATAAAAATATATAAACATTTTTTTCAATGGTTTTAAAGCATTTATCGGCATTTATCAGTGTGAGGTTTTTTTTTTAAAGCCAAAAATAGCTGATAAACAGCCTATGTGTGCATGGACGCACAGGATAACATGATGGGGAGTTTATTGACTGTAGGAAAAAAACTTCTACAGCCAAAAACAGCAGCTGTAAAAACATCCAGTGTGCATAAGGCCTATACATGCCCCCGTTTACCTCTTATTAACCCATCATTTACATAATCAGCCCTAATTAACTTCTTATTCTCCTCCATTTAATAATTTAAACTTTGTTTGCTTGGTTTGATAATATTTTTATACCTTTAAAAAGGAGAAGTATGGTTTTGTTTCCTTCCCCTCATCATACTTACCTAGGTGGATCGGTCCGATGATGCAGCTGTCCCCGCCACCTCTTCACTGAGAACCAATCGATCAAACACTGCTGACCAGAGAGCTGCTGCCTGTCAATCAGCATCTCTCCTCCCCTGCTCCTCCACGCTCATAGGAGCGCTGAGCTGTGGAGGGGAGGGGAAGGGAGTGACTGTCTCAGCAGCTCCTTAAGAGGCGGAGACGCCTATCAGTCCGAGGACCTGGTGGATTCAGACTTCCGAAGTCGGGATGACGCGGTGCCTGGACTCAACTTGGTGGCGTCAGCAGAGTTCAGACTGCTCTCTGCCGTAAATGGGTCACAGTAGTGCAAAACAAAATTGCACTCCTGTGACCCAGAGGAGAAAGCCCAGCCAAACAACCTCAGGCTGGACTTCTTTAAAGTGGATGTACAGTCAATTTTGGTACTTTTACCTAAAGGAAAGCCTATAATAAGCCTTACCTGTAGGTAAATAAACCTGTACGGTTTAGGAGATATTCCCCTTGTAATGCACCTGACTGCAGCGGCGCATGCGTACAGGGGATTCTCGGCCGAAAGTGTGGCAGACGCCGGACCCAGCCGGGAAGATATCTCCCGTGTGCATGCGCGGGAGTGACGATATCACGACTCCAGCCACTCACAGCGCCGGAGCCACGATACCCGGAAGAAACGCCAAGGGAATATGTCAGCTCCCTCGGCGTGGATCGGGCCAGATGTCGGGGCCTCGTTCTAAGGTAAGTATTTCATAATGAGCTAGTATGCATACTAGCTCATTATGCTTTTTCCTTTGCAGGCGAGTAAAAAATGATTAAAAAAAATAAAATAAAAATATACCTTCAGTGGTTATACAACCGCTTTAACATATATTTACACATTTCACATAGAATTAAGTGCACAATAAAAGTGTCAGGTTCTGCCGGGGTGCCCGACTGGCACACTGCTGAGCCTGAGCCAGCTGCTCCTGCCCTCTCCACAGCCCAGCACTCCAGTGAGCAATGGAGGGGTAGAGCAGAGAGCCGGTGACTGACAGTCACTGAAGACCAAGAACTGAGTAATCAGTGGTTCTCATGCTAAAGTCAACCATAGACTGAGCCATTTTCTTTCCTGCAACCAAGGATGCTTGCTTCCTCAATCAACACAGTCAGTGTTGATGTGGGAATCCCTCCCGGGAAGTTATTCCCGACCGTCCCCGCTGGGATACCCCCATGATTACCTCTAGCGTCTATAATAGCCACCAGCAATAATCACATGTAAAATCCCATGGGCTGGAGGTACTCAAGTCGATCAATTGATCAACTTGGGTACATTTAGCCTGCCCATACATGGTTCAAATCTTGGCCAGTTCAGGGATGAGTCCAACAGTCTATGGCCAGCTTTTGAGCCAGATCGATGCTGCCTCCACACAGACGATAATGTATGTTTTTTCAATCTCATACTTCTCTTTTCAAACAAGCCCTCACTGGTCTCCGTAGCTGCAGGCGCTGTGTTACAATTCACCATCAAATATGTAGCTCAGCTTCTCCAGCTTGCTTTGATTTTTATGATCAGTGCCCGTACAGGTTTACTTTATGTACAGTCTTAATATATAAACCCCGGATAAACTACTGTACTCGTCTCGAGACTGGATTTATGGACTGGTCTTCATTTTTCCACTTTGCTTGAGGAACAGGGATATGAACCCCCATTCTGTGCGATGCAGAACAGGCAGGGAGAAGGACCAAGTAGAATAGGATAAGCTGGACTGACCCAGCTAAAAGAAACCTACTGAGAATCCACCTTAGCTGGCCTTCTAAAAAATGCTAGTGGTCTGGCTGGTGGAGCTAAATACTGTTTGAGTCTGGACCCGGAACAAGCAAGCAGGTTTAATAAAAAAAAAAAAAGTTCAGAACTTCTAATCTGAATATCTGCTTGAACACAACGGCCCGGAAATAAAATAAAAAAGCCAGTGGATCAAATACAACATCCAGGCTGTTCCCATTTTCAGGAGAGAATAGCTATTAGCAGCCTCCATTTTTCTTTAGGGGACATGTAGAGCTGCACAATTAATAGTCAAGAATCGTTATCGTGATCTTCACGAAAGTTTCACATTTCTATGCAAACAATTCTCTCTGCTCTTCTGAAGTCACAGCCCTCAAAAGAAAGGAAGAGAAAAACCGGGCAGTCTGCCAAGAATCACAAACTTCTTTATCAGTAGAACTTAAGTATAAACATTGTAACAATTTGTCAATGGAATAAACTTGGTGTGTAAGTGAAAAAAGTTTAATCACTTAAAATGGTTGTAAACCCTTACAAACCACTTTGACCTACAGGTAAGCCTAGATTAAGGCTTACCTGTAGGTCCAAGAAATATCTCCTAAACCTATACGGTTTAGGAGATATTTGCCCGAAGACAGGCACCGATGTCTACAGCGCATGCGTCGTAGACAGCGGCGCGCAGGCGCACTGAGCGCGGCATTTCCAACAACGGAGCTGCCGCGCGTGTCAGCTCCCGTGCGCATGCGCGGGAGTGAAGTCATCGCGGCTCCGCCGAATGACAGCGGCGGAGCTGCGAGAACCCACCGAAAAGATGGATGCGCCGGACTACAGGGGACAGCGGTGACATCGCTGGCTCCTGTGTCAGGTAAGTGACACATAATGGACTACTATGGGATGCATAGTGGTCCATTATGCTTTACCTTTGCAGGGAATGAAAGAGGAAGTAAACCCATCAGGGTTTACTTCCTCTTTAAGCACTAAACCTTTTTCTGACATTTGTTTCAAGTTAATCATTTTTTTTTTGTTGCTAGGAAGTTACTTAGAACTCCCAAACATTATAGAAATATTTTTTAGTAGACACCCTGCAGAGGTCTCCAAACATTCTCAACAAAGGGCCGGTTTATTGTCCTTCAGACTCTAGGAGGGCCAGACTGTGGCCAGGAGTGGAAATATTTCCTGGCATCAGTGAGAGTAAACATTTGGTATTAGGGGGAGGAATAGTGCCTCATCATTGGTATCATAAGGAGAAATAGTGCCCCATTAGTGGTGTCAGTGGGAGAAATGGTGCGCTATTGTCAGTATCAGATGGCAGAATAGTATCTCATATCAGTGGAAAGAATAATGCCCTATGGGCCAGATAAAGGCAAGCTAAGGGCCGTATTTGGCCCTCGGGCCAAAGTTTGGAGACCACTGCCCTAGAGAATAAAACGGTGGTTGTTGCAATATTTTAGGTCACACTGTATTTGTGTAGTGATCTTTGTGATTCTCATTTAATCTAGAATCGTGCAACTCGAGGCAATCCACTGCCCCACACTACACAGCGATCCTGCCAGAGTACATCACACACCAGCCACTAAGTGGTGACTTTGATGCACTGAAAACCTGAAGGCCGGGCTCACACCTAACCACTAAGGTGCGGTGCTTTAAAGCACACAGATTTATTTGTTAATGTATGCTGTGTTAGTCATCGCATTCAAAATGAAAAGGTTGGCACGCACCCAGCCCAGAAACTGGACTTGCACTTTTTGTTTACAGCACAACGCACTGAAATGCAGCCCATCATCAGCAGCAAGGTGTGTTGGGGTACCCTTCAGAATGATTGGCCCCTCTGCCACGGAACCCTTGCATGTTCCAGAAAGTGAGGTAAAAAGAGCATGGCAAAATACAATGCAGGACGCTGACGCATGTCCATGTAAGTGCATTTGGTGCGGTATGAATGGCCCCTTAGAGATATTGGAAATTACATATAGTTATTGAGTTTACATGTACTTGCGGAAGCATGGCTCAGCTGCGCGAATCGCCGTTATGCTACGTCGGTAGCATAAACAGGCCCTAGGAGGCGCGCGCCCCACCCTCCCCCCCACCCCAACGTCGCACAACCACGCAATTGTCAGTTAAAGCGACGCAGTGCCGAATCGCAAAAACTGGTCTGGTCTTTGGCCAGCCAAATGGTCCGGGGCTTAAGCGGCTAAGGAACTACATGTTTAGTAATGTCACTGACAGAATTCTCCAACAGTTAAAGTGATTGTAATTTGTGATGCGTTTTGTTTTTTAACCACTTAAAAAGGGGTTGTAAACCCTTGCGTTTTTCACCTTCATGCATCCTATGTAGGCAGGCGGTCCTTAACTGGTTAAAAACAAACATGTTATACTTACCTCCTCTGTGCAGTTGGTTTCGCACAGAGCAGCGCAGATCCTCCTCTCCTCAGGTGCCGCTTTGCTGCTCTTTGCCCCTTCCTCCTGTCAAGTGCATTTAGACTAGAAAGCATTATGTTTAAAAAAACAAAAAAAATCTTCTGTCTTTACAACTCCCTTAACCACTTGACAACGGGGCACTTAAACACCCCTCGTGACCAGACCAATTTTCAGCTTTCGGTGCTCTCACACTTTGAATGACAATTACTCAGCCATGTAACACTGTACCCAAATGAATTTTTGTCCTTTTTTTCCCCACAAATAGAGCTTTCTTTTGGTGGTATTTGATCACCTCAGGGGTTTTTATTTTTTGCGCTATAAATGAAAAAAAAAAGACCGAAAATTTTAAAAACAAAAAAAATTTTTTCTTTGTTTGTGATATTATTTTGCAAATTATTTTTTTTTCAGGAATTTTGGCAACAATTTTTACTGCTACATATCTTTGGTGAAAAATGACCAAAAAAAAATTGTCATTGTAATAGGTCATTTCTCTCACATGGCATGTGTATACCACAGATGATGCCCCAAAATAAATTCTGCTACTCCTCCTGAGTATTATGATACCACGTGTGAGGGACTTTTCCACAGCCTGGCAACAACATGCAGGGAGCGCCATCACGTGTTCTAGGAGCATAAATTACACATCTAACTTGTTGACCAACAACACTTTTGAAGGCCCTGGAACACCAGGACAGTGGCACTGGTGACACGTGACACTAATACGTGGCACACTGGTGACACTAATACGTGGCACACTGGTGACACTAATACGTGGCACACTGGTGACACTAATACGTGGCACACTGGTGACACTAATACGTGGCACACTGGTGACACTAATACGTGGCACACTGGTGACACTAATACGTGGCACACTGGTGACAGCCGGTGGCACACTGGTGACAGCCGGTGGCACACTGGTGACAGCCGGTGGCACACTGGTGACAGCCGGTGGCACACTGGTGACAGCCGGTGGCACACTGGTGACAGCCGGTGGCACACTGGTGACAGCCGGTGGCACACTGGTGACAGGTGACAGCCAAGGGATCCTGAAAAGAAGGGGATTGGGGCTGCTCTGTGCAAAACTTACACAGAGAGCAGGTAAGTAGAACAAGTTTGTAATCTAAAAAAAAAATAAAAAGGCAATAGGGTGCTGGACATTGTTTCTTTAAAGTGGCTGTAAACCCTTACAATCCACTTTTTTCTACAGGTAAGCCCATAATAAGGCTTACCTGTAGCTACCCCGGATACCTCCTAAACCTGCACGCTTTATATCCCCTGTATATGCATGCGCCGTCATCAGCACATGCGCACTGAAGCAATGGCATGTACGTGCCGTTCCCAGGGGGAGTGACGACATCCTTGCTCTGGCCAAGCACAGTACCAGGGTCACGATACCTGGAAATGACTCCAGAGAAATGTCGCCAGCCGGTGCCGTGTACGGGCACTGCCCCGGGGCTTCGATCTCAGTTGAGTATTACATAATGCACAATAGCTCATTATGCCTTTGTCTTGCAGGTCGTTTTCTCCATGTGGGTTTACAACCACTTTAAAACATCAAGCGTCCTCAGCCCTGATACAAGCAGTGGGCTGGTTCTTGGGAGGCATTATGCAAATATCAAAATGCCTTGATGGCTTCTATGTCGGACTGTAGGAGTGGAGATTACAAGGAAGACTGTATTTGCATGCAGACGTCCCCCTAGGTAATGCCCACATGGGATGCTGAGGCTCCACATTTGCAAGAACTGAACTCCAATGAATAAAAGCGGTTGGCCAGGGAGTCATATGGGCCTCCCCATAGCACAGGGCTTGCTACTGCAGGAAGAAGATGCTGGCAGCGCTGGTGGGGGTTATGTGCAATATTGTTGCACAAAGCAGTATCACTTTAAAAATCATACTTGTGTTATCAGTTTCCCAATAAGTTCCAAAGTGCATTGAAAAACTCCACCATTGCACAACCTCAGGCCAATTACACGGCGATTTTGTAATCAGATCACAAATCTATGGAGAGTGAGACTCAACCACATGAGACGAGGAAAGTTCTATACCAGGGTTCTCGAAACTTCTCAGTATGAGGGCCACATTGCATGTTTTACAAAGGGGCGCAGAGTGTTCATGCACCTTTTCAGGAAGAAAAAAAAAATAAAAATTAACTAATCTTCAGCTGACGGCTACAGTGCGGGCATCAATACACAACGTCCTACAGGGGGCACTAGTTGTATGCCCCCTTCAGACTGGGCTGATCACAGAACAGGGTAAAGTGCCAATCAGACAGAGATATCATCGCTCCAGGTAGGTCAAGTGACAGTGGAAAACCTTCTAATTCCAGCTTGGAGAAGGGCCAATCACAGCGGGCCATTTACCACATGATCGACTATCTGCTAAAGACACCTGATCAAGAAGTAAACAGAAGCCTAATCTGCTTTTTTTTTCTCCTCACGCTGATCATGAGGAGAAAAGAATAAAGCTGGTAACTGGCTTCTGTTACAGGTCCCAATCTGTGCCACCTATTAGTGGCACCTTTCAATGCTGCCAATCAGCGCCCACCAGTGCGTGTTCTATAGAAATGATTCATTTATTTTATTTTTGGATATGCTACAATTTTCTGTCTTTTTTTAATTTATATAGCAAAAAAAAAAAAAAAGTGGTGACCAAATACCACCAAAATAAAACTAATCGTGTGAAACAAAAAGCATATAAATTTTGTTTTGGTAACATGTTGCATGACCGCACAATTACCAGTTAAAGGAGAAGTATAGCCTGGGCACGTTTGGCTGTACTCCTATAGATCACAGGAGTGCAGTTAGTTTGGCATTCCTATGACCCGTTTTCAGCAGACAGCGGGCTGAAGGCCAATATCTGATGACGTCACCAAGATCAGTCCAGGCACCGCGTTATCCCGACATTGGGAGTCTGGACTGACACCCATCTCAGCGAGCTGCTGAGAGCCCGAGACGGCCATTCCACACCCCTCCACTGCTCAGCGCTCTACTGACAGTCTACAGCTCGGGGGGACTGGGAGAACAGAGTCATCGGCAGTGTTTGATCGCTCGGTTCTCAGTGCAGAGACGCCGGGAGGACAGATCAGATGCAGCATCCATCTAGGCAAGTATAAAAATAACAAAAAAATTGTTTTAGTTCTCTTTTAAAGTAGCACAGTGTCACATAGTAAAAAAATGGCCTGGTTATGAAGGGGGTAAAATCTTACAGACCTCAAGTTATTATGGTTCTTACTTTTTGGGTTTGCTCCAATAGACAACAATGAGACACCAATGTGGCCACGCATGCAACACCTGTGCATCTCTGTACCAGGATAAGAGTGCCCTGCACAGAGCTCATCTCCCCGTGTGAACTGCTGTGTGTTTAATACCATTATGCCTGGTATCCTTTATCAGAGATATGCAATTAGCGGACCTCCAGCTGTTGCAGAACTACAAGTCCCATGAGGCATAGCAAGACTCCGAACAGCCGCAAGCATGACACCCAGAGACATGATGGGACTTGTAGTTTTGCAACAGCTGGAGGTCCGCTAATTGTGTATCCCTGGCCTATATGAAGACTCTTCTTGTTTGCTAGATATAAACTGTCCCCAAATGGTAGAACCCAAAAGAAGATGCGAATTTATTTACTCTCAAATGTAACCACAATATATGACTGAAAGGTTCAGTGTGACAGTTTTACTTCTCAGGACTGACAGAGCAGACCGACATCTCCAGGACTGGCTATGATATGCATTGGGGTAAGCCTCTACACTGCAGGGCTCTCAAACCGGCGGCCCTCCAGCTGTTGCAGAACTACAAGTCCCATCATGTCTCTGCCTGTGGGAGTCATTCTTGTAACCGTCAGCCTTGCAATGCATCATGGGACTTGTAGTTCTGCAACAGCTGGAGAGCTGCCAGTGTGAAGATCCCTGCCAGGTATCGCTGTCCACTACTTTGATGTTGAATGAAGTCTGACTCTGGGCGCTAGGAAAAAAAAAAAAAAAATAGCTACACTTGCAGTGAGGACTTTAGTCTATGGCAGTGATGGCGAACCTTGGCACCCCAGATGTTTTGGAACTACATTTCCCATGATGCTCATACACTGCAGAGTGCACGAGCATCATAGGAAATGTAGTTCCAAAACATCTGGGGTGCCAAGGTTCACCATCACTGCTCTAGGGGTACAGGAACACGCTGCAATACTTATACCTTGCTACCGCCAAGATGTGCCAGTCACCTGTAACCTCTTCTCTAGCTGCTCCAGCCAGCTATTCCTGCATTGTCCCTGGCGGTGAGGGAGCGATCAGGGACTGGGAAGCAGAGGAAAGGGCCAATCCCTCATCACCTAAACCTAATGAGCATTCAACACTTGCACTGTGGGGGTTGGTTCACTGCGAGAGTATTCCTGTTCTTAATCCCCCCGGGTACAGCTTTACCTTAACATTGATCCTGACATCAGTATGCAGTTAAAGTAGAAATCACTTAGCTATATAGGACTGTGTGATCCCTACACAGTATGGAGAGCGTGACTGAACAGCCACAACAGCCCCGACTCAAGTTACATTAAAGCCTGACAGCCACCGACGTCTCCAAAACACAGGAACTCCTCCACCACATCACAGGACAGCCAAGAGACAGAGGAGCCCAAATACACCACATAACATCCAGAGCAAGAGACACCGAGCCAACGTCTGGCCAGAACAAAACTACAGGAGCCCCAAGACTACACCAACACCACCCTAAGTACAGGAGCCCCAAGACTACACCAACACCACCCTAAGTACAGGAGCCCCAAGACTACACCAACACCACCCTAAGTACAGGAGCCCCAAGACTACACCAACACCACCCTAAGTACAGGAGCCCCAAGACTACACCAACACCACCCTAAGTACAGGAGCCCCAAGACTACACCAACGCCACCCTAAGTACAGGAGCCCCAAGACTACACCAACACCACCCTAAGTACAGGAGCCCCAAGACTACACCAACGCCACCCTAAGTACAGGAGCCCCAAGACTACACCAACGCCACCCTAAATACAGGAGCCCCAAGACTACACCAACGCCACCCTAAATACAGGAGCCCCAAGACTACACCAACACCACCCTAAATACAGGAGCCCCAAGACTACACCAACGCCACCCTAAGTACAGGAGCCCCAACACACTATCCCCCTGCAACTATGGGTGGAAGACCCAAGACCACATCATAACACCCACCCCAAACCTCCAGGAGCTCCAACACCGCGCCACCGCGGCCGGCCCCAACGCCACGCCACCCCAACATGACTCTATCCCTCAAGACAGGAGACTCAAAAACGTATTTGATCTTAAGATGTTAATGGCTGGTGTGTTCCTCCTGCGCTTGACGGGTGGGGCGCTCTTGGGGTCTCTTGTAGTTAAAGGGTACATTTCTGAACAACTTGCTATAAATTGCTGCAAGTTATAAGCCCACACAAGACCTCAAACACCACATTGCTGGCCACAGCGAGAGACTTGGTGACAGCAGAACAAGCCGAGATCCGAGGGCACAGATCACAGCCTACTACAGATCCCACCCTCACTCTCCAGGGGGTTCCTAGTCAGATGCACTCTGTATCCCCCTCGAGTTCTAGCCGGACATCCTCCAGCACTGTCCCCCTGACTGTCACACAGGACAACTCATCATGATCCCCTCAATCATCCCACAGGAAACAGAGGGGCACCAATATCCCCCCAGCACCCCGCTAGAGCGCCCTCCCCCGTCCGAGAACAGAACGACCTGTCACCCATACCATTGTACAACCCCAATACTGCAGACCCTCAACTGCCTCCAAACACCTGCATAGGACCCCAGTGGGCCCTATGATACCACAGAAAACCCCACTGCACACTGGGGACCCCTACATCAATGCACAGGAATCCTTTGAGCACCAGGGGCCCCTCCACCATGCTGGCCCCCTATGCACACTGGCAGCCCCTCCATCACCACGCTGGACCCTAAGCAATAGGGGTCCCTCTAACACCACACAAAACCCATATGTCCCCCAGGGGCCCCTCCATCACAACACTGCCCCCTCACCAAAGAAGACCCCTTCTGGGTGCCAAGGGCTACTCCACTATCACAGGATCATATGTACATCAAGGGTCACTCTGGGTACCCAGTACTAAACCAGTCTGAGCACCAGGGACCCCTCCGTCACCAAAAAGGGAGCCCCTCGCAGCTCCGAGGGGCCCCTCCATCCCCAAAAAGGGTGGCCCTCCATCCACAAAAAGAGAGCCCCTCACAGCTCCTAAGGTCCCCTCCGTCCACAAAAAGGGGGCCCCTCACAGCTCCGAGGGGCCCCATCACCTAAAAGGGGGCACCTCCATACTCAAAAAGGGACCTCTTTGAATTGTATGAGATGCTGATGGTCATATACAGGTTTAGGGCCCCTGTGTGATCACACAACACACAGGAGGGGCCCTTGTGTGAAGCATACATACAGTGTTTGGCCCCCAGCACACATCATTCAGCAGGACCCCTGAAAGGTTTGTGGCCCCCAGGGGCCCCTCCCCCCAGGTACTCACAGTCCAGGTGCTTTTTCTTGGGGCCCATGACCTCGTGGGTGGTGGCCTTGCAGACGGTTTTGGAGACGGCGGATCCGGTGACACTGTGCTGAGCCGCTGTGATGCGGTCGGTGATGCTCTGTCCGGACATGGCGACTCCGGGGAAGGGACACACAGAGAGAGGATCAGGCCTGGAGGGGATCCGGTGTGATCAGACCAGCCGCACACCCGAGCATGGAGGAGGAATAACGGATCCCAACCCGCCGCTATTCCCGGCCCTGGCAACCGCCGTACAGGTGACACAGGACGGGGATAGGGAGGAAAATGGCGGCTCGGCTCCACCTCACTGCCCGGCGGACTCACGTGACCACGGGGCGGACGCTTTCCGATTCCGAACGGGGAGGGGGCGGGCCGTTCCAGAGGACTCTGCCGCTCGGGCGGAGTCTGAGATGGAGGGGGCGTTGCCCGGGCGGGAATCCCACTTGAGTGGGCGGGGCCGTACCTGCGGCACAGGCACGCCCAGAGAGTCAGGCCATGTGCTGACACCTTCTGGGGCAGATCGTACTACTGTGTGCAATGGAGAGATCCTTTAAGACAGGAGATCCCCACATCCCCTTTGAAAACGATTTTTATTTTATTTTTTAAAACTGCTTTTGCCAAATTTTCATTCTGAAAATGTTATCTGTTAGGCCCCATTCACAGCAATGAGCATTTTTTTCTGTGCTCTTTTTGGTGCATTATTTGCAAAACATGCCAAAAAAAAAAGCTCCCACAACTTGTCAGTTTTGCGTGTTTTTTCTTCTGCATTTTTTGGTGCATTTGTCACATGATAAAAACACACTATTCCTAGCTGCATTCAGGGCGCCATTAACAATTAATGACCCCACAATACGTATATTTTATCATAAGTTCCCAGCATGCATTCCTGTTCGCATTCCTGCACCTGAACGTTGTGCCAATGTGCATTTTTTTTTGCGTTTTAACCACTTTGCTTTCTGATAGATCCTTGGCCCGGGAAAACCTTCTATGGGAGATGCAAAAACCGGTTATCTTGAGTTTGTGGATTCCTTTAAATGGTATTTAAAGTTCTCGCATGCTCCACTTCTGCTGCCAAGAGCTTCATGTCCATCAAACAGAGAACAGGAACTGTTGCCGATTACGCCATTGAATTCCATACCTACAGATCTGGAGAAGTTGATCACGTTTGCCATTCTGATTGACTCCAGATTCTGAGAGAGACCTTCTTTTAAAGCGGGAGTCCACCGGGACTCCGCGTTTTTTTTTTTTTTTTTAAAAGCCAGCAGCTACAAATACTGCAGCTGCTGACTTTTAAATAGTGACACTTACCTGTCCAGCGCGCCCGCGATGTCGGCACCCGAAGCCGATCGCTCGCTCGGCTGCCGGGTCCCGCCGCCATCTTGGGTATGGGAATCAGGAAATGGAGCCTTTCGGCTTCATTTCCCGGTTCCCTACTGCGCATGCGCGAGCCGCGCGGCGCAATCCGGACGGTCCCCGCTGCCTCTGGGAGCTGTGTGTTTCCCAGCAGGCAGCGGGGCACTTGCTGAAGGGGGCGGGCGCTTGCGGAACGGGGGCGTAACCTACGCTCATTCCGCAGAGAGCTAGCCCGGAAGTGGGTGCAGTTACCTGGATTATCCAGGTAACTGCACCCCCCTCCCCCCTGAAAGGTGCCGATTGTGGCGCCGGAGGGGGGGGGGATTCCGATGAGCGGAGGTCCATTTTAGGGTGGATCTCCGCTTTAACTACTTCCCATCCGGCCAATGTAGATATACGGCCAGGTGGGCGCCCTCTCCTTCTGAGTGTACATTCAGGAACGTCCTTCAGAAGGAGGGTGATCGTGCATGCCCGCGCAGCGGCGTATTCCAGATGCGCTTGCGTCACCCGGACACACGCGTCTCCGATTGGCAGGAGGGCTCTGTGATTGGCCCTCCTGATCACATGACGGCCGTGTCCAATCACAGCATTCATGTGATGTAAACAAACAGCTGGTTGCTAGGCAATCGGCTCTCCTCTCCTCACACGGAAGTTGTCGGTGAGGAGAGGAGAGCGGATCGCTGCAGCCGGCTGGTGATCAGTGAGTATGAGCTGTTTTTTACTCACTGATCGCCAGTCTAGTGTAAACACAACTGTAAAACACACATGTCCCCACACAATGTCCCCAAAACACACATGTCCCCCCACAATGCCCCCAAAACACACATATCCCCAAAACACACATGTCTCCAAATAATAAAAACACCTGTCCCCCACATATATAACAGTAAAATCACATGTCCCAATGATTATCTGCACACATATGTCCGTGATCACCTGCACACATCTGTACATGATCATTTGCGTACATATGTCCGTGATCACACAAACCAATTATTATACACTTAATGTTTTTTTTTTTTTACCAAAAACATGTAGCAGAATACATCGTGGCTTAAATTTATGACAAAATTAGTTTTTATTGGATTTCTTTTAAAATAGAAAGAAAATATTTTTTTTTTTTCACATTTTTCACATTTTTCGCTCTTCTTTCGCTTATATCGCAAAAAATAAAAAGCAGAGTCGTGAATAAATACCACCAAAATAGAGCTCTATTTGTTCAAACAAAATGCTAAAAATGTCATTTGGTTACAGCGCAGCATGACCGCGCAATTTTCATTGAAAGTGCAAGAGCGATGAAAGCTGAAAAATGGTCTGGGAAGGAAGGGGGCGAAAGTGCCCTGTATAGTAGTGGTTAAGGAGCGCATGTGGAAGCCTCCTGTACATTTGGATCCGAGCTTTGCAGCCCCAGCCTTGCCTCTCTCACCTTCTTCACCTCCCATGCCTCCTGATACCTTGTCTACCAGTGAAGTTAAAAAAAAGAAAAATATTATAGCGCACACATGCAGCACATAGCGCACACATGCACCAGTGAAGGAAAAAAAATATATATATATTATAGCGCACACATGCATTTACCTCCAGCAAGGCTTTTTAAAAACACCTACACATTTTCAAAAAACATAAAAAAATATGGGGATTTGGTCACGCCATATTGCTATATGGTGCTTAATCCCACTTACTGTGACAAAGTACCCCATGATTAGTGGGTCCTACACTATCCATAGATTGAGAGATCCTGCTTCTCTAAACCATGGGAGCTATACTCCTCTACATGGGAGAACATGAGGTCTCCACCATGACACAGGTGGTCACTAATGAAAGGTAAGGGAGTGGGGTGCTCCACCCAACAGGATTTGGTCAGAATCCATACAATGGACAAACAAGATATTTGGGGGACACACCCTAAAAAAATGCATAAAGATGGTGCTGCCATAAGACCATACAACAGAACAAAAAATATTACAGTGTACACATGCAAAACTAACATTTACCTCCAGCAAGGCTTTTTAAAAACACCTAGACATTTTCAAAGAACATCAAAAAATATTGGGATTTGGTCATACCATATTGCTATATGGTGCTTAAGCCCACTTACTGCGACAAAGTACCCCATGATTAGTGGACCCCATGGTTTAGCGAAGCAGGATCTTCATGGATAGTGTAGGACCCACTATACCGCTCTGCCTCGGGTTCTCGGCTCTTGATTGGATAGATTGATAGCAGCACAGCCATTGCTGTCAATTAAATCCAATGACGCGGGCACTGGGGGGCAGAGCCGAGTCCTACATTCTGTGTCTATGGATGCAAATGCTGGACTTGGGAGCACGATGCAAAGTAACCCCCCAGGAGAACGATTCTCCTAGGCGTTTATACAATTCAGGGAGGAGCTAATAGCACCACCAGTGGACCCCAGAAATGGACGATCGGGGCCACTCTGTGAAAAACGAACTGCACAGTGGGGGTAAGTATGATATGTTTGTTATTTAAAAAAAATAGAAAACTTCCTCTTTCATTCCCTGCAAAAGCAAAGCATAATGGACTACTATGCATCACATAGTAGTCCATTATGTGTCACTTACCTGACACAGGAGCCAGCGAAGTCACCGCTGTCCCCTGTAGTCCGGCACATCCATCTTCTTGGTGGATCTCGCAGCTCCCCCGCTGTCATTCGGTGAAGCCACGATGACGTCACTCCCGCGCATGCGCATGGGAGCCGACATGCACGGCAGCTCCGTCATTGAAGATGCCGCGCTCAGTGCATGCGCCCTAGACAGTGGTGCCTGTCTTCGGGCAAATATCTCCTAAACCTTATAGCTTTGGGAGTTATTTCTTGGACCTACAGGTAAGCCTTAATCTAGGCTTACCTGTAGGTCAAAGTATGTTGTAAGGGTTTACAACCACTTTAAAGAGGTGTTCCCCTGAAGAAAAAAAAATTAAAAGTCAGCAGCTACAAATACTGCAGCTGCTGACTTTTAATAATCGGACACTTACCTGTCCCAGGGTCTAGCAATGTGGGGGAACGAGGCCCCGCTCTTGCCCCCCTCCTCTCAGCGGTGCCGGCATTGCAACTGTGGGTACCCGGCTATGGTTTCACAGCCAGGCAGCCACTGTATGTGCGCGAGAGGCGCCGCGCGCCGTGATTGGCCGCACAGTCATCTGGAATCTGTCATGTCCCAGATGACTGACAGGAGGGAGGGGGCGGAGCTGAGCCCTTCCTCCGCTGAGGGGAACTGACGTCAGGTGTCTGAGCACTGAAGGAGGCAGACTACTACGAGGGAGCCCCTAGCAACAGGCATTTAGAGGTGAGTTCATTTTTTTTTTTTCCCAAATGTTTTTTTTTTTTTTTTTTTTATTAATTAAAAAAAAAAAAATTTGTGTGTGGAACACCACTTTAACCTATGCATTTGCTGCAGCTCCTGTTTGCATGGGCACAACAGCCCATTGATTTGAATGGGCTGCTATACCTGCGGAAATGCAGGAAAAAGGTTCCTGCACCTTAATAAAAATCCAGCCAAACAGAAATTGCTTGTTGCTTTTGCACCATGTGATTTCCTGCACTCAAAAAGTTGAATGGCGGCCTCATGTGTTTTCCATAGAGTAATGAGTTTTAGCTGCAGGTGGTTGCAGGTGCCGGAATAGGTGTAATTTACACAAAGTCCCACACCCGCAACCACTCGCAGCCTAGCCTAAAGCTCAGCCCGGAGACCTGAACCCCCAAAGTGTTGGACATTTAGCATCAGGAGGAGGGCAAGGCAGCCCCTTGTGGTTTGCATTTGTATTCAACCCCCTTCACTCTGATACCCCTTACTAAAATCTAGTGGAACCCATTGCCGTCAGAAGTCACCCAATTAGTAAATAGACACCACCTGTGTATAATTTAATTTCAGTATGAATACAGCTGTTCTGTGAAGCCCTCAGAGGTTTGTTAGAGAACCTTAGTGAACAAACAGCATCATGGAAGCCAAGGAACACACCAGACAAGTCAGGGATAAAGTATTGGAGAAGTTCAAAGCAGTGTTAGGTTTTAAAAAATATCCCCAAGCTTTGAACATCTCACGGAGCACTGTTCAATCTATCATCTGAAAATGGAAGGAGTATGGCACAACTGCAAACCTACCAAGACATGGTGTCCACCTAAACTGACAGGCTGGGAAAGGAGAGCATTCATCAGAGAAGCAGCCAAGAGGCCCATGGTAACTCTGGAGGAGCTGCAGAGATCCACAGCTCAGGTGGGAGAATTTGTAAACATGACAACTATTAGTCGCACACTGCACAAATCTGGCCTTTATGGAAGAGTGGAAAGCCATTGTTGAAATTAAGTTTTCCAGAAGCCATGTGGGGGACACAGCAAACGTGTGGAAGAAGGTGCTCTGGTCACGACACCAAAATTAAACTTTTTGGCCCAAAAGCAAAACACTATGTATGGCAGAAAACGAGCACTGCACATCACCCTGAACACATCATCCCCACCGTGAAACATGGTGGTGGCAGCATCATGTTGTGGGGATGCTTTTCTTCAGCGGCCGCAGGGAAGCTAGTCAGAGTTGATGGGAAGATGGATGGAGCCAAATACAGGGCAATCTTAGAAAAAAACCTGTAATGCCCCATACACACAGTCAGATTTTCCGACCGTGTAGGCTTCATCGGACATTTTCCATCGGAACAAAATTTGAGATCTGGATCTCAAATTTTCTGACAACAAAATCTGTTGTCGGAAATTCTGATCGTATGTACACAATTCCAATGCACAAAATTCTATGCATGCTCAGAATCAAGCAGAAGAGCCGCACTGGCTATTGAACTTCATTTTTCTCGGCTTGTCGTACGTGTTGTACGCCACCACGTTCTTAACGTTCGCAATTTCCGACCAACATTGTGTGACCATGTGTATGCAAGATAAGTTTGAGCCAACAGCCGTGGGAAAAAGTCCATGGATTTTGTTGTCTGATTGTTTGATCGTGTGTACAGGGCATTAGAGTCTGCAAAAACCTTGAGATTGGGGCGGAGGTTCACCTTCCAGCAGGACAACGACCTTAAACATACAGAAAGAGCTACAATGGAATGGTTTAGATTAAAGCATATTCGTGTGTTAGAATGGCTCAGTCAAAGTGCAGACCTAAATCCAATTGAGAATCTGTGGCAAGACTCTAGATGTGCAAAGCTGGTAGAGACATCCCCAAAAAGACTTGCAGCTGTAATTGCAGTGAAAGGTGGTTCTACAAAGTATTGACTCTGGGGGTGTGTAAATGGAGAAAAATACCGCGCTAAACCCTAAAAGTGAAAATGAAGCTGCTAACACACAAACAAAGTCCCAATAGTAATGTCGAAAAATAAGTGTAGCGCTAAATGAAAACCAACAGGTGTCACAATGAAAATATCAAACATAAATAAATATAGTATTATATAATATGGTATAATATCACAGTGATGTACAAATGCCAAACATAAATCAAATGTCCACATATAAAAAGTCCACTGGGTAGAGGAATGACTCTAATGCTCTGTACACACGATCAGAATTCTCGTCGGAAAAAGCTCTGATGGTTTTCCCGTCGGAATTCCGCTCAAACTGTCTTGCCTACACACGGTCACACCAAATTCCAACCGCCAAGACGTGGTGACATACAACACGTACGGGACTAGAAAAAGGAAGTTCAATACCTAGTAGTCAATAGCTTCCATCTAATAGTTGAATCTGAGCATGCGTGAGTTTTTGCGCATCGGAATTGCATACACACGATCGGAATTTCTGATAGAAAATTTTTCCATTGGGAAAATTGAGAACATGCTATCAAATTTTTGCTGGCGGGAATTCGGCCAGCTAAATTCCGATGGAGCATACACACGGTCACATGTTCTGATGAAAAGCTCTCATCGGTCTTTTGCTAGCCGAAATTCCGATCGTGTGTACGCGGCATAAGTCCCAAACAGAGGCAAATATCATATGATCACAGCAGGGTAAGATGACATCATAAAACGTATTCTGATGAAGGAATGGATACTCTTACCAGAATGGATGGATGCACAAACCATACGGCAGTGCGTCAGGAAGGCTTGTAGTACTGGTTTCCCAGTGCAGGATGATGCCAGGCTGGAAAATGGCACAAAGACTGTAACGTCAAGCTGGATGGAATTGGATGGTGGTTCCAGAGCGATGGTTTCAGAGCGGAGGTTCCCAAGGAATCCAAACTGTTCCAAACAAGGTTCTCAGAGGGCAATCATCAATACTCAAACATGGTGAAAGAAAAAGGACAAAAGCTCCACATGGCGTAGGTCAACCACGGTTGGTTTATTAAAAAAAAAAAAAATTGCCATACAATGGAATGCAGGTAAAGGTTAAAAAGTGATCACCAAAAATAGTATAAAAAGCAATGTGGGAAGCAGTAGGTGCTGGCCCAGGGTGGCTGAATACAAACGCACCCCACACTTTTCACATATTTATTTATAACAAAACTTTGAAAACCATTTATCATTTTCCTTCACCTTCATAATTATGTGCCACTTTGTGTTGGTCCATCACATAAAATTCCAATAAAATACATTTTCTTGTAGTGCCGGCTCCTAAAGAGCACCTGCTATGTGTTTTTTTGCATTTAAAATTCCTGAAACCGCAGTTTGCTTTTGGGTTTAATTACTCTAAATTTTGGCCTCAGTACCAGTCTGGCTGGATTGCATTGCGTTCTGCTTGACCATAGGTGGCGCTGTTATCCCTAGCAGGTGCTAGAACGTAGTCCAGTTGGGTGCATTAGGTGCCAGTTCTCTTTCGGGAACCAGCCCAGTGGGAGTGTCACTCTCGCTGTGCATTCTGGAAGGGGGTACATAAGGTGCTGACGTCACGTGCTTCGGGGTTCCAGTCCAGAAGTGCTTGCTAGCTGTTTGGACCTGGTCCTCCTGACCAGCCCCCGGGGCTTTCATGGCCTGGGGTGCGGATCCACCCGACTCAAAGTCTTGGGGCTGGCTAGCCCGAGGCAAAGTAACTGAAAGAAAGATTCTAAGTTGGTCCCGTGCTGTCTTGGTTTGTGGAGAGGCCCAGCAACTGTGAAAGCACTCAGGGGAGGACTCTTCTAGAGAAGGCCATGCAAGGGTTGGCTTCTCAGCAGGAGCCTGGAGGCTAAGTTGAAAGACCCCAAGCGAATCTAGTTTCATGTGGTATCGCCGGATCGGCTGCAAGATACTGGTACCATACGAGGGTTCTTTGAGTTGTCTACATCTTTCAGTTCTATTCAAGTGTTCTACAACAAGTCTGTGGCAGAGACTTCATCCAAGTGTTCTACAGCAAGTCTATGGTAGAGACTTTGTTTGATTTAAGCACTCTATTGGCTGCTAGGCCTAGTGAGAGAAGGACTATCCGATAAGGGTGAGAATCCAGTTGTGAATGGCTATTCTCTGGATTTCCTAATGTGAGAGACTCTTTTGCCTGTTTGATTTAGTTCAAGAGTACCTGGACTTTCATACCTAAAACCCTCTAACCCTACTTTGAGAGTGGATCTGGCGTCAGTCTCTACAGTTCTTGGGCCATCTACCTCAGGAAACCCCTAGACCAGTGATTCTCAACCAGGATTCCGTGGTTCCTCCAGAGGTTGCTAGGGGTTCTTTCAGCATTGGGCAATTTCTGTCTCTCAGATAAGTTCCCACTGACACCATTGATCTTTTTAGCTATCTGTAAGCAGCTACCGTATATACTCGAGTATAGGCCGACCCGAATATAAGCCGAGGCCCCCAATTTACCCCCAAAAAAACTGGCAAACTTATTGACTCGTGTATAAGCCGAGGGTGAGACATGCCTGTCCATCCCTGTGTGTGTGTCCGTCCATCCCTGTGTGTCCGTCCATCCCTGTGTGTCCGTCCATCCCTGTGTGTCCGTCCATCCATCCCTGTGTGTGTGTGTGTCCATCCATCCATCCATCCCTGTGTGTGTGTGTCTCCATCCATCCCTGTGTGTGTGTGTCTCCATCCATCCATCCCTGTGTGTGTGTGTCTCCATCCATCCATCCATCCCTGTGTGTGTGTGTATCCATCCATCCCTGTGTGTGTGTGTGTCTCCATCCATCCATCCGTGTGTGTGTGTGTGTGTGTGTGTGTGTGTGTGTGTGTGTGTGTGTGTGTGTGTGTGTGTCCAGCCTACCTGTGTCCCGAGCCTTTGTCCCGAGCCTCCGTCCCGTGCCTTGCCTCCTTGCCTCCGTCCCGTGCCGTGCCTTGCCTCCGTCCCGTGTCGTGCCTTGCCTTGCCTCCGTCCCGTCCCGTCCCGTGCCGTGCCTTGCCTTGCCTCCGTCCCGTGCCCTCTTCGTCGGCGCCTCGGCGGCCATTGTAAAATTCAAAAGCCGCGCCTCCGCCTTCGCCTGTGATAGGCGGAACACTGAATTTCCCAGCAGCCTGTGTTCCGCCTATCACGGACATCGTATCATCCTCGTCCGTAGTCCGTAATGTATCATGAGTTGTAGATTTCTAATTTTTAGCAGGGGCTCCCCGAGACCGGAGAACTATTTCAAGGGTTCTTCTGTGTTTAAGAGGTTGAGAAAGGCTGCCCTAGACATACACGAGGTGAAGAAGGTCATGGTAAGCCCAATTAAATCAGCCGCTCCTTCAGGGATCAGTGCTACATACGTTTTTGGTTGTAACATGACAAAATGAGGACAATTTCAAGTGGTATGGATACTTTTTTTTTTTCTTTAGCTAAATGTCAGTTAAAATTATACATAAAACAAAAACCACTTTAATACAAGTAATACAGGTTACGGGCATGTATGGCACATACTATGCATAATAGTCTTTTTTTTTTTATAATGTGTTTTTGAGGAGATCATGGAAAAAGGCAAATGTGGATTCCTGGAAGCTTATAATGTTGCTCTTTCCTCCAAACTAATTTGTGAAGGATTTATTTGGGTCATTAACCCAGCAAAATATGTTATAAACAGGAAATGCCAGGGCTTCACATCACAAATGCAGGGACGGGGTGGGGGTGGCTGGTCCTTTGTCATCTGTAGATATTATTAGAGGACATGGTGTATTTTCCCTGTAATGTCATTATCCTGAGTCACTTCAAGTTTCCTTTCTGAAAATTAGGAGTCATGCTAAATTCTATAGTATGAAGGCAGAAGAATGACGGCAGTGCAACAAAAACAGATTATGATCTTATTTATAAGCCTGTTATGTACAGCAACCAATTTCTTATACCTTTCACCGACTCTGCTTGCCAGAAGCCCGCACCCAAGTTCCCAACTCCGCCCATCAGTTTTATCCTCACTGGAAAGCCGACCATTTATGGTTAGATTTTCATTTGAATAGTCATAAAAAGAAATAGCCAGATTGTTCTTTCTTGCCATCACTGGGGGGGGGGTATTTACTAAAACTGGAGTGTGCAAAATCTGGCGCAGCAGTGCATAGTAGCCAATCAGCTTCCAACGTCAGCTTAGTCAATTAAAGTGTTACTAAACCTGTACACCCGATTCTGGGTGATATTAGTGTTTTACATAGTTGCATCTTAATTTAGTCTAACCACTTCAGCCCAGGGATATTTGGCTGCTGATAGACCAGGCCACTTTTTGCGATTCGGCACTGTGTCTCTTTAACTGATAATTGTGCGGTCGTGCGACGTTGCACCCAAACAAAATTTACGTTTTTTTCCTCACAAATAGAGCTTTCTTTTGGTGGTTTTAATTTTTTGTGCTGTAAACAAACAAAAAGAGCGACAATTTTGAATAAAAAAAACACAATATTTTGTACTTTTTGCTATAATAAATCTCCCCATTTTTTAAAAAAAGGCATTTTTTTTTATCAGTTTAAGTATGTATTCATCTACATATTTTTGGTAATAAAAATCGCAATAAGCGTTATAGCTTCTACAAAATAGATAGGGAATAGATTTAAAGCATTTTTATTATTATTTTTTTACTAGTAATGGCGGCGATCTGTGATTTTTATCGTGACTGCGATCGGATACATCTGACAATTTTGACACATTTTTGGGAACATTGGCATTTATACAGCGATCAGTGCTATAGAAATGCACTGATTACGGTGAAAATGTCACTGGCAGTGAAGGGGTTAGCAATAGGGGGCCATCAAGGGGTTAACTGTGTTCCCTGCTACGTGTTCTAACTGAAGGGGGGATGGGACTCACTAGGGGAAGAGATAAATTGGTGTTCATACTTTGTATGAACACACGATCAGTCTCTTCTCCCCTCAGAGAACCGGGATCTCTCTGTGTCACGAGCAACTGCGGGAGCACGGTGGTCACCACGACCACCGAGCACTCGCATCTACTCCAGGGGCGAGCAGTGGGCGCACACGCCCCCTCAGTGTTTGTAACTGCTGACTTAAAAAAAAAAATTGTGGCCGGAACGCCCCTTTAATCCCAGACATATTAAAAATGTTTCATTTCAATATAAACAATTTTTTACGAATTAAAACCACATACTCAGAATTTTATTAGTTCAAGAAAAACATTTTTGTCCTGTTCCTTCGAAATGTATCATTACTACAGTCGAAAATGAACGTCATTATGACCCCACTAACATTTACAAAATTGAAAAATGTTTAAAAATAAGTTTAAAAAAAAAGGACAATTTCCAAATGAAATTCCACTGGTACATGGCCAGCTTAAAGTAGAACTATAGGCAAAACTTTTTTTTTTTCCATTTTGATAGAGTAAGGGAGGGTTATAATCCCTGTTAGCCCCACTGGGGGCGGGTTTGAAATTTTAATTTCAAATCTGCATTTTAGTGCAAGTACAGTGGGGGGGGGGGGGGGGGATTTGAAAGACATCTGTGCCGGCAGTGCCAGGTCAAGGTCATCCGGTGCCCAGGGCAAAGGTGGAAAATAATTCCCAGCAATGGTCATAGCTTATGTAATAACCTCCAGCATTTAAGGCAGCGCCTGCGATCCCCATATTAACTGGCTGGAGTGGTTAATGTTAAAGATTTTTTTTAATGTTTTTATGATATGATCGAAAAAAGCCTGAAAATTGAAGAAAAATATATATTTTTTACTTTCTGCTATAAAACATCTAAAAAAAACCCTTTAGATATTTAGGCAAAAATGTATTCTGCTACATGTCTTTGGTAAAAAAAAAATAAAAAAATCCCAATAAGTGGATATTGATCGGTTTGTGTGAGCATACTACTGTTTGTTTTTTTTTAGTTTTTTTGATATGATCAGAAAAAAAAAACGAAAATTTAAAAAAATATATATTTTTTGCTTTCTGCTATAAAACATTTAATAAAAAAAAAACCTTTATATATTTAGGCAAAAATGTATTTTGCTACATGTCTTTGGTAAAAATAAATTGAAAAAATCCCAATAAGGGGATATAGATTGGTTTGTGTGAGCACACCGCTGTTTTATTTATTTTTGTTTTTATGATATGATCGAAAAAAGCCTGAAAATTGAATTTATATATATATATATATATATATATATAAATATATAATATACATTTTCACTGTTAAAAAAAAAAAAATATATATATATATATATATATATATATATTTTTTTTTTTTTTTACTTTCTGCTATAAAACATCTAAAAAAAAAAAAACTTTATATATTTAGGCAAAAATTTATTCTGCTACATGTCTTTGGTGAAAAAAGAAATATCCCAATAAGTGCATATTGATTGGGTTTGTGTGAAAGCTACAGCGCCTACAAACGATGGGATATATACTGGAATTTTTTTTTTTTACAAGTATTAGCGACAATCAGCGACTTAGGTGCGGTTCACACTGGGGCAACTTGTCAGATGGTTCAGTCGCCTGACAAGTCGCGCTCCATTCAGTGCAATAAAACCGCTCTAATCGGAGCGACTCAAGTCTCTCCAACTTATAAAGAGATTCCTGCACTGCTTGGGGATGACTTTGCTGCAGTTTGCATTGACTTCTATTAAAGAAGTCGGGTGACACTGGGTGGGAAGGGGTTAACATCTAGGGGCAATCAAGGAGTTAACTGCATGCCTAACAATGTGTAATGTGTAAGTGATCGTTCGCTCTGTTCAAAGCTCTGTGTTGGTTGGCAACACAGAGCTTTGGGCTGTGATTGGACACAGCCGATCAGCAGGTCCTGGCCAATTATCATTGGCTGGGATCTGCTGACAGACTCCCGCTGTGTGCAATCACAGGGGAGTAGGTGGGAGGAACATGTGCCCGAAACAGGCAACGATGTGTGGGTATGTCCCGGTACCTGTAGCTGCCACCCGTGGTTAATTAGCAATGGTATTTGTAATATGCAGCAGGAAGGAGGTTAATACACTGTTACTGATGCATTAGTAACCAGTGACAGTTAATTAACCCCTTTGTGCTGCATTAGTGGCACCAGTGTCAGTGTTGATTAACCCACTGGTGCCACCAATGCAGCACAAAGGGGTTAATTAACTGCCACTGGTCACTAATGCATCAGTAACCGTGCATTAACCTCCTTCCTGCTGCATATTACAAATACCATTCATAATTAAGCAACCCCCCCCCCCCCATTTAAAGAGTTAATTATGCCATCTGCAAATGGCAGTCTGCTTACCTGTGTGCTGCACATTTTCACTGGCAAGTTGTACACTTGCAGAGCACTTGAAGCGCAAGTTCTAGTTGAAGCTTTTCCAATTTGAAGCAAATTTGTATGGCAAGTCTCTAACAAGAGAAAAGTTGCAGTGGGGAGTCTACAGCAAGAGCTCTGCAAGTCTACAGCATAAAAATTCAGTCACAGTGACCCCCTGTGGTGGGATGACTTGCAAAACATAACTGAAAAAGAATTTGTAGCAGACTTGCAGAATTTGTGCAAAGAAAGTGCCAGGGCTGGGCTCAGCCCTTCCTTCTCTGAGCTGGACGCTCAGCTGTCGGCTGATTGCCAGCTCCTATCTCTCCACAGTTACTCAGCTGTTGATGATATCCTGCTCATAAGCCCTGCTAAAGTGGTGGGCCACCCTAAAAAAAAAAAAATACATAAAAATGTCTCTAAAAATCTTAAAAAAAGAAAAACATTTTTTTTTAATTTACCAGAAATCGCCCTAATCTGCCACTTCCTACACCGCGGTGATCTTCAGTCTTCTCCACCTCACGTTGTCTTCTGGGGAAGGTGGCGCGGTGTGTTCTGGGAACTGTGTGTGTCCCTGAACACAGCCAACCATTCACAAAGTGCTGCGCATGCGCAGTAGGAAACGGGCAGTGAAGCCGCAAGGCCTGTTTCCCTTAGTTGGAATGGCGGAGCTAGGACTCAAGAGCCGAGGGACGGGTGGGCCTCAGGCGGCACCCTGGGCAGGTAAGTGCGCTTAATAAAAGTCAGCAGCTACAGTGTTTGTAGCTGCTGACTTTTAAAAAAATAATCTTCAGTTGGCCCACCACTTTAAGTCGCCCAGCTCAGAGGATCTCTGCCTTTGCCTTGGTCAACATCACAGAGTCGCTCAACTGCATTCCTGTTAAAAGACTTGCTTGGCTGACATCCCTTCTGGCTTCAGATCCTGCTGGCTGGTTTACTATGCTCATCTCTGGCTCCCTGACATTTTGACTTGTCTGACTATCCGTGCCGATTCCTGAACTCTGGCTATGTTTTGACTACGTTTTGTTCTATTTACTTTTATTATTAAACAAGTGTGATTTGACTGTACTTCTGTCTCAGTCTGATTTCATGGGTTCTGACAGAAAGCTGATCTGGAGTCATGTAATGCAGACTTACTGCAATTGTGCAAATTTGTGAAGCCTGGCAAGTCTAAGCCCTTGCCCTTGTACACACGGTCGGAGATTCCGACGGAATGTTTCCTATCGGACCGTTTTGTCGGATATTCCGACTGTGTGTGGTCTGCATCGGACTGTTTCAGTCGGAATATCCGACGGACCAAGTTTTCCAACTTGCCGGTAAAATTTTCCGACAAAATGCTCCTATCGGACATACTCCGATCATGTGTAGCCTACTCCGACGGACAAAGTGCCACGCATGCTCAGATCAAATTCCTAGACCAAAGCTATTGGCTACTAGCCTGAACGTAGTCCCGTCGTAACGTCATCACGTTATGTACAATGAGATTTTCCGACAACTTAATCCAACCGTGTGTATGCAAAATCACTTCAGGACCTCTTCCGGAATTAATCCGTCGGAATTACTCAGACGGATTTGGTTGTCGGAATCTCCGACCGTGTGTACAAGGGCTTAGCAAGTCATTTTCACACTTGCAGCACAATTGCTTGCTATCTGGGCCTATGCCTCTGCATTATAGTGAAAAACCTTCTGTCATGCAGCAGCCCCCCAAACCCCCATTTTTACTTACCTGAACCCGTTCTTTCTTGCCCTGGGATGAGCACACCAGCTCTAGCCGGTATCTAATTTCCTGATTGGATAGATTGATAGCAGCACGGCTATTGGTTCCCACTGCTGTCAATCACATCCAATAACCTGGGGGGGAGGGGGGCGGGGCTGAGTCCTGCTGTCTGTATCACTAGACGCAGCAGCAGGACACGGTAGCAAGCCCGAACGGGTGTCCGGAAGGAGAACGCTTCTCTAACGGGGCACTCGAGAAGAGGAGGAGCTGGGAGCACCACTGAGGGACCCTAGAAGAGGAGGATTGCAAAACCAACTGTACAGAGGAGGTAAGTATGACATGTTTGTTATTTAAAAAAAAAACAAGGATTTAGTAATCCTTTAGTGTATTTAATCCTGAGAACAAAACTATAGTATGTTGCAGATTTCCAGACGTTATGGGGGTTATTTACTGCAAGTGCACTTGGAAGTGCAGTCGCTATAAATCCGAGGGGGACGTGCAAGGAAAATAAAAAACAGCATTTTAGCTTGCACATGATTGGATGATAGAATCAGCAGAGCTTCCCCTCATTTGAGATCTACCCCTTAGATTTACAGCGACTGCACTTCCAAGTGCACTTGTAGTGCAAAGTGGATTTACCTTTCGTAAATAACCCCCTATATGCAGGGCTTTTTTTCTGAGCGAATAGGTACTGGAACTACCCCCTTCCGAGCCACCTCTGATGCCGTGTACACACGATCAAACAATCCAGTGGAAAAGTCCGGCAAACTCAAGTCCGCCGGACAATCCGCCAGTGTGTAGCCTCCGGCTGACTTTTTTTACCCAAAAGTACGACGGACTAAGAAAGTATTTTTGCACTCCAATCTGTCCGCCGGACTCGCTTTTCAGCGGACAGTACGGCCGTGTGTGTGCTAGTCCGCCGTACTTTTGAAATGAGCGGACTTTTCCTGCGCAGAGAAAAGTTCGCTCACTGTGAGCGTGTCTCCAGGTAGCCGGGGACCAGCGAAGGAGGCGTCGCTAGCCCCGTCACTTGGTATGGACTTAAAGGGGAACCCCTACGCCGAAAAATTGGCGCGGGGGTCCCCCCTAGGTCCACATCAGACCCTTGTCCGAGCACGCTACCCGGCCGGCCAGGAAAGGGGGTGGGGACGAGCGAGCGCCCCCCCCCCTCCTGAGCCGTGCCAGGCCGTGTGCCCTCAACATGGGGAGGTGCCTTGGGGAAGGGGGGGGGCGACCCTCCCACCCCAAAGCACCTTGTCCCCATGTTGATGAGGACAAGGGCCTCTTCCTGACAACCCTGAAGAGAAGATAATAAGAGAACAGAAGACGGCGACAGCGGTGACAGAAGACCACGCCTTCTTCTAGCTCTTTTTCAGGCGGTGGCCCGGCAAGAAGAACCGAAGAGGGGGACAGGACCCCCGAAGAGGGGGACAAGACCCCCGAAGTCGGAAGAAGAGGGCGACGGTGAAGAAGAAAGCTGGGCTCCTCCGCTAGTAAAAGAGCTAGCAGAAGATAGCGTACCCCATACTCATTCACATAGGGTGGGGGCCGGTATCCGGGAGCCCCCTTATTAAAGGGGGCTCCCGGATTCCGATAAGCCCCCCGCCCGCAGACCCCGACAACCAACGGCCAGGGTTGTCGGGAAGAGGCCCTTGTCCTCATCAACATGGGGACAAGGTGCTTTGGGGTGGGGGGGCACGGCTCAGGAGGGGGGGGCGCTCACTCGTCCCCACCCCCTTTCCTGGCCGGCCGGGTAGCGTGCTTGGACAAGGGTCTGATGTGGACCTAGGGGGGACCCCCACGCCGATTTTTCGGCATAGGGGTTCCCCTTTAAGTCCATACCAGGTGACGGGGCCAGCGACGCCTCCTTTGCTGGCGCCGGCTACCTGGAGACGTGCTCAAAATGAGTGGACTTCCCTCCGCGTGTGTGGGCGAGTCCGTCCATTTCAAAAGTACGGCCGATAGTCCGGGGGACTTAGTACGCTGTATTAGTCCGCTGAAAAAGTGCCGTGTGTGGGCAAGTAGCTCGTTCAGAAAGTCCGGCGGACTGTCCGGCGGGAAGTACGTCAGACTAAGTCCGCCCGATAGTTAGCTACGTGTGCACGCGGCATTACCTCCACCCCCTACCCACCTCAGAACACCAATCAATGGTTCCACACCCTACCCACCCCCAGTAATGCACCCTTTTAGAAGATACAGAACCAAATATAATTTTATGGTGCTAAGTAATGTGTATATAATTTGTTTATAACAAGAAAGGCAGTTAAATAGATCCCCTGTAGCAACAATTTACACCCACAGCAGCAACAGATTCCCCCAGCAGCAATAGACTCCCAATAGCCAGCATCAATAGACCCTCCAACAGTCAACAACAAAAGACCTCTCCCTTAACAGTAGATACTTCCCAGGAAGGATTGTCCCTAAGCAACCTAAGATAGATCCCCTCCAGCAACAATAGATTCTCAAGCAGCCAGCATCAATAAACCCTCCCCATTCCAGAACCCTTTGCTATTAAATACATTCAGTGCTGGAGGTGCAGGAACTGTGTTCCCCCGCATTCCCACTGAAAAAAAAGTCCTGCCTATATGTATCATCTGCATTATTTTATTATTATTATACAGGATTTATGTAATGCCACCAGTTTGTGCAGCACTTTACAATGTAGAGGGGGGACAGTACAATTACAATACAGAAGGAATAGGAAGGTTCTGCTCATGAAGCTTACAGTCTAAAGGGAAGGGTAGGTGGTACAAAAGGTAATAGCTGCAGGGGATGATCTGATGGAGGTGACTCCGTTTAGGTGGAGGTGGGGTAGTCTTCCTTGAATAAGCGAGTTTTCAGGGATCATCTAAAGGTGGGCAGGGTAGGGGCAAGGACCACCATCAGGGGGGTACAGCCTATACAACTGTAAGGGGCCCTGCCCACCCAGGCCAGAAGAAGGCCAGACGGATGAAGGGGACCTGTGTTGTGCTCTAAAGAAATGATCTTGCAGCTTCTGCTGCTCTCTCTGCGTCATTGAGCTCGGACATTGAGCTCTTTACTACCACCTCTGGCTACTATGTGCATGTGCACCCCTCATGTACTGGGCTTTTCTGTGTCAGCAACATGTCAGCTTTGTGAAAACGAGCTGGGACCAGGTAGAAAGATTCCCTTTACAAGTAGGGTCTGTGAGGGAAAGGGGGGCTGTTTGTGTACAGGAAGGTACCAGAGGCATGTGTGTTTACAGATTTGTGTATGTGGGGGGCTGCCAAATATACAGGTGTGAGGGGGGCTGACATATATATATACAGGTGTGAGGGGGGCTGACATATATATATACAGGTGTGAGGGGGGGCTGACATAAATACAGGTGTAGGGGGGCTGACATATATACAGGAGTAGGGGGGTTGGCATATATACAGGTGTAGGGGAGCTGGCATATATACAGGTGTAGGGGGGCTGACATATATACAGGTGTAGGGGGGCTGACATATACACAGGTGTAGGGGGGCTGACATATATACAGGAGTAGGGGGGTTGGCATATATACAGGTGTAGGGGGGCTGACATATATACAGGTATAGGGTGGCTGGCATATATACAGGTGTGAGGGGGGCTGCCATATATATATATATACAGGTGTGAGGGGGGCTGACATAAATACAGGTGTAGGGTTTGGCTGACATATATACAGGTGTGAGGGGGGCTGACATAATTACAGGTGTAGGGGGGGCTGACATATATACAGGTGTAGGGGGCTGGCATATATACAGGTGTAGGGGGGGCTGACTGGACATATTGGGGCAGGGAGTTCCATAGGATTGGGGAGGATCTGGAGAAGTCCTGGAGGCGAGCATGGGAGGAGGTATCAAGGGAGCTAGAGAGCAGGAGATCTTGGGAGGAGCTAAGAGGCATTAATTTTCTTTTCACCTGGCAATCTTGCCAGTAACGCGCAACCTGTCCAAGGGTGACAACAGTCACTCATCTTACTGCATCTATGGAGGGGCAGTTTTGTCCTGCTAGAACAAAACTACAGAACACCTGCCTCTTTCCTCATCTTTATAACATGGGCGGGGGGTCTGTAGCTCACAGAGAGTGCTAGGAACAATGCTAACTGATTTGAGTGCAGCACCAGCAGAGAGCATAAGAAGCTCAGTTTACAAAATTTCTGGCAGAATCAACAGGTATTTTTGATTGATTAGATAAAACAAAATGCTTTTAATGGGATATATAGCAGAACAAACTGAGAAAATACAGGAAGCTTTTTCTTAGGGGTATACATAATATTTCAAATGAAATAAAACTATAGCAATTCTTAAAAAAACTTTCCTTCCTCCTCCTCGTCCTACCTATCCTGCCTAACCTGTATAAAAAAAAGATCTGTGTACTTACCTATTTTTAATCTGCTCTGCTCCAGTCAGCTCTGTGTAAGGGAGCGCTTGGCAATGAGTGTGACATCATCCATAGGCTCCCTTATCCCAGCCATTATTGGCGCTTCCTCCTTTCCCCTGCAGCAGCAGCTGCAGGATCATGTGACCAGACCGGAGCAGGTTAAAAATAGGTAAATACACAGATCTTTTATGCAGGGTAGGCAGAATAGGTAGGTGGAGGGGGGGACATTTAAAAAAAAATAGTTATAATTAGACTTTTTTCCTACGTGAAGTAGCTGTAGTTTTCCCTGACAAAAAATATATCTAAAAGCAACATACAGATGTTGGCATCTATACCACTGAATAATTTGGGCAGGTTGACCAAGCTGTGATTGCAGTAGTGTCTCTGCTGTTTTAGGTCCAGACATAAAACACGGGTGTCTTCTCCTGTCTCTGAGCCTCCAGGGAAGGAAAGCTCAGGCTTGCTGTTATTCCTCGAGGACTGAGAGACACAGCAACCATTAAATCCAGCTGTTCCATTCTTCGGGACATTGCTCCAGCTTGTAGTCTCACTGATCCCAGGCAGGAAGCCACAAGCAGCCGTATGAGTTGCGTTGCACATCTGGAAAGCCCCAGAGCTATTTTCATTTTATTTAAGGAACCAGTAGACCTAAAATAGGAAATATTTGATGTAGAAGAGCTACCGATTACATTGACATATGTGCATGTAAATCTCCATCACCACATTCAGTTGTTCACGGGGCCTATTGTTCAGGGGCATTATGCATTGTAGAATAAGTCTGGCTATAGGTACCAGCCTAGGAATTTTTAATAAATAAGTGCGCAACCCATAAATCCTCTGTGATAAGATCAATTGTCATACAATATATGTGTCAGGGCTGAGCTCAGCCCTTACTTCTCTGAGCTGGCCGCTCAGCTGTTGGCTAATTGCCAGCTCCAATCTCTCCACAGTTACTCAGCTGTTGATGATCCTGCTCCTCAGTCCTGCCTACTTAAGCCATCCAGTCCAGAGGAGCTCTGCCTTCGCCTTGGTTACGTCACAGAAACTATCTCCTGCAATCACGTTCAAGACTTGCTTTGCTGACATCCCTTCTGGCTCCAGATCCTGCTTGCTGTTCAACTACACTGATCCCTGACTTCTGGCTTGGCTGACTATCTGTTCCGGTTACTGAACCTTGGCTATGTTTTGACTACGTTTGTTCTTTTTACTTTTATTATTAAACTAGTGTGGTTTAACTGTACTTCTGTCTTGGCCTGATTTCATGGTTTCTGACAATATGTATAAAAATTATATACTCAATAAATCCACATTAAGTTCATAGAAAAAAGGAAAAAAAGAATAAAATCAATGAAAAAGAGTCCAATTGAACGTACTCTTGTAAGTGAAAGGTGATTTGCAAAAAAGGGTGCTTCAGATTGATTTTTTCCCACATGCGATAGGCGCCTCTTACCAGAAGGGCTGGATCTCAAGTTATAGAGATCTAACTCGCTTGCACAGATATCAGCCACCAGGGACATCCCACTCCTAAGGCCGCGTACACACAGGCGGACTGTATGGCCTACTTAGTCCGTCATACAATCCGACGGACAGTCCGTCCTACTTTCGAATGAACGGACTTGACCACACACGGATAGCCAAACAGTCCGACGAAAGCTTGCGCGATGACGTGTACAGCACGTACGACGGGACTAGAAATAGGAAGTCCAATACACAGCAATGCACCCTTCCGCCGTGTAAATCCTTTCTGAGCATGCGCCATTCTTAGTCCGTCGAACTAGCCTACTGACGAGCGGATTGTCCGCTGAAACCAAAGTATGACGGACAGAATTACGGAAATTCCGAAATACTTAGTACGCCAGACTGCACGCTGAAAAAGTCCGCTGAAGCCCACACATGAGCGGACTGTCCGCTGAAATGTGTTTCGACGGACTAAGTAGGCCATACAGTCCACCCGTGTGTACACGGCCTAAGGCTCCTATGAGGGCGCTCCCTTCTCGTGAAAAGACTGCTCCTCTCTGTTGTAGTGTATCTCGTGTGTCCTCGATGTCCCACTGTAGGTTTTCTCAGGCATGAAGGATTATAGAAGGAACAGGCATCATGGTGCAGTACTTTAAACCAACATTTATATAAGGGTAACTGCATTTTCGTGGGGGAAAAAATTGCAAATAAATAAAAAATAATATAGTGTATATAATTGTGACAAACGTCATATTGTAATTGAATGTTATTAAAAATTCCCTTTCCTTTTCAATCTGCAGCCTCTGTAATTTTCTGAGAATGTAATGCAATATGGCTACCAGGAGTTGTTCTGTACACAGAATGTATACTGACCACTCCCCAGAAACATCATTTCCGATTCAGACTTCATCTGCAGGCTGATGCGTAGTGACATCACAGGATTTGGCTCCACGTGATGCGTTTCCCCGTAAGAGGCATTAACTGGGAACGGAGGCTCCTCCGAGACGTCACTCACCACGCATTAAATGCTCAACAGGCAGGAGTTTCCGATTTAAAAAAATGTTCCTGCACTATTTTTGGAGATTTCATGTGCGACTGAAATAGATATCTGTGCATGAAGTTGCAAAGATGTCAGCAAGCCGCACATGAAATTTCACTGACTGGTGGCTTTGAAATCATG
This sequence comes from Lithobates pipiens, assembly GCF_037356315.1. Lineage (NCBI taxonomy): Eukaryota > Metazoa > Chordata > Amphibia > Anura > Ranidae > Lithobates > Lithobates pipiens. The sequence continues at coordinate 520,648 of NW_027507754.1, read as the reverse complement.
CTGAAGTAGCACGATTTCAAAGCTGCATTCAGAGTGAACCCGGGGCTTAGAACCTGGAAGCTGATTGGTTACTATGCACAGCTGAGCCAAATTCTGTGTGAACCAGTGTTAGTAAACCTTCCCCACAGTGTCATTCCATTAAGTTCAATCGGATTGCGTATGGTGAGTGTTCTGTGCTAAAAAAAAGCACTGCATGCAGTGTTTTTTTTCCAGTGCACACCACATTTCACACTGCCACAATGCAGTGCTGTGAACCAGCCACACGGGATACAAGGCATTGTGCCTTGTCGTGCAGTGGGGGTGCAGTGGGACTGCGCTGAAATAGCTGTCCAAACCTGTCCCACCATACCTGGTGTAAAACTAGCCTAAATGTGTACAGTATATATTTATTTTTTGCTTTCACATGGGTGGCCAGTGGGCAGGTGTGTTTTTATGGCCCACTTCAGTCGCCATTGTGCTCTTGCTGGGCGTCTAATGTGCCCCTGTGCCTTTAAAGTGGATGTAAACCCGACTCATGAAATTTGACCTGGGCACACATATATCTGTAGTGTTTACTTATCTCTCTCCAAAGCCCTAAATCCTGTGTCTTTCTGCTGCTCCATTCCTCTGTTATCAGCATGATAACGTCTGACAAGCTCTCCGAGACGGGAAATAAAAGCAGCTGAAAATTTGTGCCAGGGTGGGTGCTATAAATAGATTAGCAGATAGCTTGTCTATTCACAGCACATCTCTGCAAGTACAGTGGTATGAAAAAGTGTTTGCCCCCTTCCTCATTTCCTGTTCCTTTGCATGTTTGTCACACTTAAGTGTTTCGGAACATCAAACCAATTTAAACAATAGTCAAGTACAACACAAGTAAACACAAAATGCAATTTGTAAATGAAGGTGTTTATTATTAAAGGTGAAAAAAAATCCAAACCATCATGGCCCTGTGTGAAAAAGTGATTGCCCCCTAAACCTAATAACTGGTTGGGCCACCCTTAGCAGCAACAACTGCAACCAAGCGTTTGCGATAACGTGCAATGAGGCTTTTACAGCGTCCTGGAGGAATTTTGGCCCACTCATCTTTGCAGAATTGTCCTAATTCAGTTACATTAGAGGGTTTTCGAGCATGAACGGCCTTTTTAAGGTCATACCACAACATCTCAATAGGATTCAGGTCAGGACTTTGGTTAGGCCACTCCAAAGTCTTCATTTTGTTTTTCTTCAGCCATTCGGTGGTGGACTTGCTGGTGTGTTTAGGATCATTGTCCTGCTGCAGAACCCAAGTTCGTTTCAGCTTGAGTACACGAACAGATGGTCGGACATTCTCCTTCAGGATCTCTTGGTAGACAGCAGAATTCATAGTTCCTTTTATCACGGCAAGTCTTCCAGGTCCTGAAGCAGCAAAACAGCCCCAGACCATCACACTACCACCACCATATTTTACTGTTGGTATAATGTTCTTTTTATGAAATGCAGTGTTCCTTCTACGCCAGATATACTTGGACACACACCTTCCAAAGAGTTCCACTTTTGTCTCATCGGTCCACAGAATGTTGTCCCAAAAGTCTTGGGGATCATCAAGATGTGTTGTGGAGAAATTGAGACGAGCTTTGATGTTCTTTTTGCACAGCAGTGGTTTTCTCCTTGGAATTCTGCCATGCAGGCCATTTTTGCCCAGTCTTTTCCTGATGGTGGAGGCATGAACGCTGACCTTAACTGAGGCAAGTGAGGCCTGCAGTTCCTTGGACGTTGTTGTGGGGTCTTTTGTGACCTCTTGGATGAGTCGTCGCTGCGCTCTTGGGGTAATTTTGGGCGGCCGGCCACTCCTGGGAAGGTTCACCACTGTTCCATGTCTTCACCATTTGTGGATAATGGCTCTCACTGTGGTTCGCTGGATTCCCAAAGCTGTTGAAATGGCTTTATAACCCTTTCCAGACTGATAGATCTCAATTACTTTATTTCTCAATTGTTCCTGAATTTCTTTGGGTCTCGGCATGATGTGTAGCTTTTAAGGATCTTCTGGTGGACCTTACTGTGTCAAGCAGCTCCTATTTAAGTGATGCCTTGATTGTGAACAGGTGTGGCAATAATCAGGCCTGGGTGTGGCTAGAGAAATTGAACTCAGGTGTGGACAACCACAGTTATAGTATGTTTTAACAAGGGGGGCAATCACTTTTTCACACAGGGCCATGATGGTTTGGATTTTTTTTCACCTTTAATAATAAACACCTTCATTTACAAATTGCATTTTGTGTTTACTTGTGTTGTCCTTGACTATTGTTTAAATTGGTTTGATGTTCCGAAACACTTAAGTGTGACAAACATGCAAAGGAACAGGAAATGAGGAAGGGGGCAAACACTTTTTCACACCACTGTATCTTCGTTCCTCTGCCTATGTGAAGGGGGGGGGGGGGGGGGGGCGGTGTGCCTTTCCTCCAATCAGCTGTCACAGAGTGTATGCCCAGACTGCCCTCCCACTGCTGGAAGAGGAAAAAAAAATTCTAACACAATGTGCACTTTCTAAAGAATATAGCAAGCTGAAGACAGCAGATATACATGTAAAACTTATGTAGGGAGATTTGTATCTGTGTATCGTCTGAGGCTGTTCATTTCACTGGGCATAGGAGAGGGTTTACATCCACTTTAACCGGTTCCCGACTGGCTCATGTCTATATACAGTGGCAGACTAGCTCCCCTGCACGAAACCCTGTACAGGTACCGGGTTCCTTTAAGACCCGCCAGAGGGCACACACACGCCACCGGAGGGGCCTGCGTGCACCTGCTGCATGGCAGGGGACCCGATGCGCGTGGCTGGCGGTCGTGATCACCATCAGCCATGCATGATTGCGTGCATGAGCGCCAGCATGGGGATTTGTGCGTGTAAACATACAAATCCCTGTGCTGTCAGAGGAAAGGAGACATGTTGTTTGTTCCTATTATGTATACAGTTAGAACACACTGATGGAACACACATTTAACCCCTTGATCGCCCCCTAGTGTTAACCCCTTCCCTACCAGTGTCATTTACACAGTAATCAGTGCATTTTTATAGCACTGATTGCTGTATAAGTGTCAGTGGTCCCAAAAATGTGTCAAAATTGTTCGATCTGTCCATCGCAAGGTTGCAATACCAGTAAACATCGCAGATCAACGCCATTGTTGGAGCACTTCTCTTCTTTTTTTTTTTCCCGATTGACTTTACTGGATTATATATGAATGCTTTTTAACACATTCTTGTTTACAGTTTTTGATATATGACTGTTTACTTGATTGATTAATTGTTATGAATTTATGCACTTCAAGCACAAGTTTTTTAGTCAAATTAATATCCATAATGTTTATGTGGATATTTTCTGAGTGCAGCTGTCACTGAGAAATTATTATTTTTTACTATTTGGTGACACTTTTCGCGCAACTTACTTTTTGATATCTATTAGATTGTAAGCTCTTATGAACAGGGCCCTCTTAACCGTCTTGTATTTTATTATATTCTAACTGTAATGTCTCCCTTTTATATTGTAATATTGTACACTGTTGGTGCTATATAAATCCTGTATAATAATATTAACCACTTGCCCACGGGTCACTTAAACCCCCTTCCTGCCCAGACCAATTTTCAGCTTTCAGCGCTGTCGCACTTTGATTGACAATTGCGCGGTCATGCAACATCGTACCCAAATGAAAGTTTTATAATTTTTTTCACACAAATAGAGTTTTATTTTGGTGGTATTTAATCACTGCTGGGTTTTTTATTTTTTGCTAAAAAAATAAATAAATAAACGAAACAAAGACTGAATAAAAACAAAACAAAAAAAAACTACTCATAGTTTGTTAAAAAATGTTGAAAACAGGTAATGTTTATCCTTCATTGATACACGCTGATGAGGCAGCACTAATGGGCACTGATAAGCACTGATAGGTGGCTCTGGAGGGCACTGATAGGTGGCAGTGATGGGCACTGGTAGGCAGTGATGTAAGTAACTCAGTTAAAATAAACTGAGTTACTTAACGCAGTTACTTTGAGGGTAACGAGTAATCTAACTGATTACTCTTCCCCTCACGGTAACTCAGTTCCCATTACTTGGGCGGCGTTACCGCAATTACATTTACCGCCCGGGAAGCCCGCCGTGGCCGCTCTACCTGGCGGTTCGTTCTGCCGTGGGGAGGAGGGCTTTCGCCCGCTGAGCTGAGAAGAGGCTGGGACTCAGAGAGACTGTCTGGACCGCCCTGTCCCACCCCACCTATCCAGAGAGAGAGAGAATGTAGGGAGGTGGGGCAGCTGACACCAATCGAGTGAAGCGGAGGGGAGGGTCTCTCTCTCTCCCTATGAGGAAAGGCATCCCTGGAGGCATTCAAGTAAGTGCAAGTACATCACCACTGCCACCCCCCCCCCAAGTACACCACCACCGCTGCCACCCCCCCCAAGTACACCACCACCACTGCCACCCCCCCAAGTAGCACCACTGCCACCCCTCAAGTACCACCGCTGCCACCCCCTCAAGTACCACCGCTGCCACCCCTGTCACAGTTAATTTGCTGAGTAACTAATTACTTTTCCAATGTAGTAACCGAGTTACTAACGCAATTACTTTTTGGGAGAAGTAATTTGTAACTTAACAAATTACTTTTTTAAAGTAAGATGATCAACACTGCTGCTAGGTGACACTGATAGGCAGCACTGATCGGTGGCACTGATGAGGCACTAATGGGTATTGATTGGCAGCACTGGTGGGCATTGATGGTGGCACTGGTGGGCAAAGGTAGGTGACACTATGGGCACTGGTAGGTGGCACTGTGGGCACTGGTGGCTACTGATAGATGGCATGAGCAGGTGGCACTGGTGGGCACTGATGAGGCAGCTGCGGCTCTCTGTGTGATCACTGAGCAGGCTGCGCGCGACCCGCAGGGACGTGCAGGCAGCTCATGCACGGGAGGATGTCCATGGACGCCCTCCCGGCAATTAAGGCCCACGCTGTAGCCCTCTTTTGGCTCTAGCACGGGCGGCAAGTAGTTAATAATAATAATAATATCTATGCTAAGTTCCTGCAGCTTAAAATAAATAGAAGTACTAAGAAGGTAGAAGTAGGTATTTATGTTTCAGATGTAGCACCAAATACTGAAGAAATTGGGTTTATCAAGGATAGTCACTGTCCACAGATTTTATCATGAGTGTATAGCGTGGGGTTCAGCAACCCATCAATTGCAATCTACCACGGCAGGTGATGGGTAGATTGTTTCCCTGCCTTGCCACCCTCAGCTTAATGTGCTTCTCCCCCCTGCAGAGCGGTACAGGGAGTGCACGGATTTCCACCAGCCCTCCTCTCTTGTCCATGGACTGGAAAGGAAAGCCAATGGGGATCAGTGCACCAGAACAGGAAGATTTGTTACAATGCAGTGACTGGTGTGTGTTGCTGTGCAGGCATTGCTAATGGGCATCGCACTGTTCGTATTTTTCTATTTTTTTTTTTAAAACAAAGTATGCAGTACACCGCCTGCACACCAACACATCACAGTGGTGTACACCAGCCACACCAGAGACAAGGCCTGATGTGAATGTACTCCAATGCCCCGGACACACGATAGGATTTTCCGATGGAAAATGTTCGCTGGGAGCTTGTTGTCGGAAATTCTGACCGTGTGTAGGCTCCATCGGACATTTTCCATCGGAATTTCCGTCACACAGAATTTGAGATGTGGATCTCAAATTTTCCGACAACAAAATCCATTGTCATAAATTCCGATTGCGTGTATACAATTCCAACGCACAAAGTTCTACACATGCTCGGAATCAAGCAGAAGAGCCGCACTGGCTATTGAACTTAATTTTTCTTGGCTCGTCGTACGTGTTATACGTCACCGCATTCTTGACGTTCAGAATTTCCGACAACATTTGTGTGACTGTGTGTATGCAAGACAAGTTTGAGTCAACATCCGTTGGAAAAAAAACATGGATTTTGTTGTCGGAAAATTGGATGCTTCTCACCATGCGAGGGAGCTCGTGTGAACGTGAGAAGCACCTGCGGGAGGAAGCAGAGACAGCCGCCGAGGGACCCCAGAAGAACAGGTTCGGGGCCACTCTGTTCAAAACGAGCTGCACAGTGGAGGTAAGTATAACATGTTTGATATTTTTTAAAAATAACATTTTTAACTTTACAATCCCTTTAAGATGAAGATTGAATCAGATGTGTGTCTTTGTGTGTGTGTGTGTGAAGCTCCCTCGTGGTGTGTCTGAAGCAAATCTGCTTAACTTTGTTTCTGTTTCTAGCTGACAGCACTCATACGTCTATTTCCCAAAGACAATTTCTGGATAGGCACTCAACCTCTTTTGTTGACCATGGCGAGGCCTGTTCTGAGTGGAACCTGTCCTGTTAAACTGCTATGTGGTCTTGGCCACCGTGCTGCAGCTCAGTTGCAGGGTCTTGGCAATCTTCTTATAGTCTAGGCCATCTTTATGTAGAGCGACAATTTTTTTTTTTCAGATCCTCAGAGACTTCTTTGCCATGAGGTGCCATGTTGAACTTCCAGTGACCAGTATGAGAGAGTGAGAGCGATAACACCAAATTTAGCACACCTGCTCCCCATTCACACCTGAGACCTTATCACACTAACGAGTCAAATGACACCTGGGAGAGAAAATGGCTAATTGGGCTCAATTTGGACATTTTCACTTAGTGGTGTACTCACTTTTGTTGCCAGCGGTTTAGATATTAATGGCTGTGTGTTGACTTATTTTGAGGGGACAGAAAATTTACACTGTTATACAAGCTGTACACTCACTACTTTACATTGTAGCCAATCGCATCGGCTCTGGCGGCGTGCCCCTTATCGCTCTTAAAGTGCCCCACATACACCCACGGTGATTCACCCAGGAGAGCCAACCTGCCACAGTATAATGGCGGCGGTTGGTCCTTAAGCGGTTAAAGTTCAGCCGATGAGGCAGACAGCTTAATGGCAGCCTTATCTCTTGCAAACAGCAGTGAACAACTGAAAACTTAAATCCAACCAGTCAACTGTAAAGCCCTCTACACACGATCTGATTTTCCAATGGGAATTGTGTGATGACAGGCTGTTGGCGGAAAATCCAACCGTTTGTTGGCCAACTTTCTGTGGACAAATGTTGGATGGCAGGTTTATACATTTTCCGCGGACAATGGTATGTTGTCGGATTTTCAGAGCGGGTGTACACAAGTCCGTCGGACAAAAGTCCAAAGTACAAACACGCATGCTGGACTTGGGTCAAAGCAATAACTCCAAGGGCAATTATAACACGTTATCTCCTCCTATTCCTCAACATGGCTGGTTGACGAATGGCCATTCAGAAACAAAATGAAAAGCGTGAAATGAAAAGTGTGAAATGAAAATCACAAAATGAAAAGATCGAATGAACACTCACCAAAATTAGCAGAAAGAGCCCAAAGGGTGGCGCATGACATGACAGAGATTTCTTTTGGTGGTATTTGATCACCTCTACGTTTTTTCTTTTTTGCGCTATAAACAAAAGAATAGCGTCAATTTTGAAAAAAATGCATTAGCTTTTACTTTTTGCTATAATAAATATATTATAATATCCTCCAAAAAAAAAAAAAAAAAAAAGTTTTTTTCTCAGTTTAGGCCAATATGTATTCTTCTACATATTTTTATTTAAAAAAAAATCGCAATAAGCGTATATTGATTAGTTTGCGCAGACATTATAGCGTCTACAAAATAGGGTATAGTTTTATGGCATTTTTATTGATTTTTTTTTTTAATAGTAATGGTGGCGTTCAGCGATTTTTATTGTGCCTGCGACATTATGGCGGACACCGGACAATTTTGACACATTTTTGGGACCATTGGCATTAATACAGCAAGCAATGCTAAAAAATTGCATTATTATTGTAAAAATGTCACAGGCAGTAAAGGAGTTAACCACTAGGTGGCACTGTAGGGGTTAAGTGTGTCCTAGGGAGTGATTCTAACTGTGGGGGGAGCGGCTGTGTGTGACACCACACTGATCAGCACTCCCGATTACAGAGAGAGCTGATCAGTGACAGTGTGACTAGGCAGAATGGGGAGATGCTTGTTTACATTAGCATCTCCCCGTTCTTCCGTGAGACGATCGCGGGTATCCCTACGGATGTCGGGTGCGCGGAACCCGCGATCGCGGTCACGGAACTCCTGGCACGCACGCTGCTCGTGGGCTGCCTCTTAAAGGGCAATGTACAGGTATGTTAATCTGCCTGTACATGCCCTTCTGCCGCAGTATATCTGCGTGAGGCGGACAGGAAGCGGTTAAAAACACTGAAAAACACAAACAAGATGCTGAAACCGCAACTATTCAGCGTTTTTCAGAATTTTTGAGCCATATATTTTTGTGGGAGTATAGTTTGCTAAAAAAAATCTAAAAAAGCGCTACTGAAAATAACGCCGCAAAAGCCATTCCACAGCTTCAGTTTTCGACAGCTAGTGCTACTGGCGTTTTTATGAGGCCTTAGTATGAAAACGATCGGATAGGAACGTCAATGGTTGATAGCAGTCGATGTGACAATTCTCCTACAGTATATCTGTGTTCATCTTTTGATGCTAGGTTCTCAGACAAGGGTGATCCCGAGAAATAACCTTTACAAATATACATTAACTGTATCTACACAAAGAAGATAAGCGCACACAAAAGATAATACGGCACAGCAAACAAGGCCTTCCTGTGCCATTTGTATTGTTTCTAATCCATGTTTACTTTATGTCATCATTGTGCCATAAAAGGAAGGAATCAAGGTGTTATAATGCAGCCTGTAAATAATAATGAATGTCAGATCCTGCCTGCTGACTATCTATGGCCAAGAAAAGGTGGTTTACATTTGTCATACATCTGGTTGCCCACGGCTGGTATTTCACCGGACCGGCCATGAAAAATGGGACTTGCTGCCAATGTTATCATTATTTACAGGAGATTGGAAAGTCTAACCAGTTTACAAAAGAATGCCTTGCAATGAATTGATATCAAGAGCGTTATTATTCCTCTACAACACATATTGGATCTATGTTACGTTCGGTGTACACTGCCGTGACCTGAAAGTCACGCAATTTACAGTGCGACTTTGCCAGAGGACTTCCTGGTGATTTGCTGGTAACTCGAGTACTACTTGATGCGACTTGATGTGACTTTGAAGCCACTTTCAGGGAATGCCTCGGCAATCTTCCTGTGATGTCAGGTCCAAATAACATCAATATAGATGAGGATCCCACTTGGAGGCGACTTCCAATAAAGTCTGACGGATAAAAGTCACCTTGAGGCTGGGTTCACGCATGGGCAGGCACAGTTTCCTGCCTGGGGTCCGGTGTGTTCCTGTAAACCGGGTTTAGGTGCAATTCAGGTCAGAATTTTAGCCTGAATTTGCACCTAAACCGGACCTAAAGATGCACCGGACCCTTTTTCAATCAGGACCCAGCTAAGTTTACCCGGACTCGGCTCCATTGAGACCTGGTCACACTTGCTTGTCATGCGAATTGGATGCGGGGAAACTCGAGTCATCACCCGCCTCCTGACCAATAGGTGCGCTGCACTCGCACAGCCTCTGTCAGACCCACCCCCAGCCCCAGGCTCCACTGGCTGTTGGCCGAATACAGGATCGAACGATGGCTGATCCACCAGGATGCGGCGGTGGTTGCTAATGGGAACGGCGTTCCTGCTGTGGAATAAGTGCAGGAACGTCGTTCCCAAGTGTTCCTGCAGGACTCGAGCCCTGTATACATCCCACGGGAATACTTTGTTTTTAGCGCTGCACCTATTTTGATTTTAGTCAGATGTAAAAGGGGAACTCTGCAGATTCAGATGTAAAAGGGGAACTCTGTGGACTCTGATGTAAAGGGGGACTCTTGTGATTAACTTCATATGATTAGAAATGTTATGTAATTGCTAAATATATGTATAGTTCACACTATAAAAAAAAATATTGCTATGCGCCGCTAAAGTGTCCGGGTTTGACTTGAAGAAAAAGTGGCAACCCTAACCCACATCCAATTCGCTTATGTGTGACCCCGGCCTGAAGTAGTACAGGAACCTTTTCTAAAGTCGGAGCGACTTCAAAAGTGCTAATTTAGGCTAGGTTCATATATATGCAAATAAATTTTGTATAACATGTAAATGGTGCTCTCAAAGGAGCCAGTTCACACATGTCCAGGGCGACCGCAGTGCGGTTTTGAAAAGGGTCCTGTGCGTTTTTGGTTCCGGTTCAGGTGCGAATTCTCGCAAAAACTCAGACCTGAATCGCGCCTGAACCCGGTGGACAGAAACGCACCGGACTCCGCAAATGAAGCCGGACATGTGTGAACCCAGCCTAATGCCCTGTACACACGGTCGGACATTCCGACCACAAAATCTGTCGGGACTACGTAGAGGCCATTTGCCAATAGCTTTCGTCTCGTAATTTATTCTTAACATGCGTGGCACTTTGTCCGTCGGAATTCTCTACAAACGATCTGAAAAAGTCAGAGAGCTGTCTTATGCCCTGCACACACGGTCGGAAATTCCAACAGAAACGGTCCGATCGGATTATGTTGTCGGAAAATCCGATCCTGTGTGGGCTCTATCGGACTTTTTCCGTCTGAATTTCCAACGGAAAAAGTCCGATAGAGCCCACACACGATCGGATTTTTCGACAACATAACCTGATCGGGCCGTTTCTGTTGGAATTTCCGACTGTGTGTGCAGGGCATAAGACAGCTCTCATTGACTAACATGGGATTTCACATATCACGCAACTTGGGGTATCACAAACAGCAGTGCAGGGGCAGATCCGGGGGGGGGGGGCAATGGGGCAATTGCCCCCTCCGAGAATACCGCCAGCCGATGACAGCGCGGCCGGTTCTGCGGGTGTCAGTGCGGCCGGTTCCGCGGGTACCAGCGCGGCCGGTTCCGCGGGTGCCAGCGCGGCCGGTTCCACGGGTGACTGCACTGAGTGGACGAGTGAGGGGGGGCAGCTGGGCGGCTTAGGAGGGCTGCTGGCCAATTAGGAAGCCAGCGGGCAGGGGAGCAGGGAGATGACATCATCTCTCACTGCCCTGCATCCCTCCAGTTCCGCAATCACTGTGCGGGAAGCTGTGTGCAGCAGAGAGATTACATCATCTCTCTGCTGCCTATCTTCACTCTGGGACTCAACAAAAGAACACCTTAGCAGAAAAGTGACACAGTAGGTGACAATCCGTAATGTGTGGCAGGCGACGTGGCAAGTGGCAATCCGCAATGTGTGGCAGGCTACGTGGCAAGTGAAAATCCGCAATGTGTGGCAGGTGACGTGGCAAGTGGCAATCCGCAATGTGTTGAAGGCGACGTGGCAAGTGACAATCCGCAATGTGTGGGAGGCTACGTGGCAAGTGACAATCAGCAATGTGTGGCAGGTGACGTGGCAAGTGACAATCAGCAATGTGTGGCAGGTGACGTGGCAAGTGACAATCCACAATGTGTGGCAGGCTGTGTGGCAATCCGCATCTGGTGGCAGGTGACGTGACAAGTGGCAATCCGCAATGTGTGGCAGGCGATGTGGCAAGTGGCAATCCACAATGTGTGGCATACTACGTGGCAAGTGGCAATCCGCAATGTGTGGCAGGCTATGTGGCAAGTGGCAATCCGCAATGTGTGGCAGGTGACGTGGCAAGTGACAATCCGCAATGTGTGGCAGGTGACGTGGCAAGTGACAATCCACAATGTGTGGCATGCTACGTGGCAAGTGGCAATTCGCAATGTGTGGCAGGCTATGTGGCAAGTGGCAATCCGCAATGTGTGGCAGGTGACGCGGCAAGTGACAATCCGCAATGTGTGGCAGGCGACATGGCAAGTGACAATCCGCAATGTGTGGCAGGTGACGTGGCAAGTAACAATCCGCATTTGGTGACAAGTGACGTGGCAAGTGACAATCCGCATTTGGTGGCAGGCGACATGGCAAATGACACCCTCAGGGCTCCCACTGATTCTGCATTATGGTGAGTTTAACCATTTAATTTTATATTACAATGTATTAATAGAAATAATGCACTTCAATCATCCTGACACCATAACAGCCATGGTGCCGTAATGATTGAAGCACCAATACCAGCCATTTCCCATATAAATTGCCCCCAAAAAAACATATTTTATAGCAGTGCCCCTCCCGAGATTAGACTCTGGATCCACCCCTGCAGCAGTGTTATCTGAGCCTTACTGAATGTGTCATTTTTAAATGCTGCAAGTGCGATGATCATGATGTGCCTTTAACCACTTGCCCTCCGGAAGATTTACCCCCCTTCACGACCAGGCAATTTTTTGCTTTTTGGTGCTGCGTTTATTTAACTGACAATTGCGCAGTCATGCAAGACTGAAATTGATATAATTTTTTTTTCACAGAAATAGAGCTTTCCTTTGGTGCTATTTGATCACCACTGGGTTTTTTTATTTTTTTGCGCTATAAATGAAAAAAGCTTGAAAATTTAAAAAAAAAAAAAAACAACAACATTTTTTACTGTCTGCTATAAAACATATTCAATAAAAAATGTTTTATCAAATCTAATTTCTTCATCAATTTAGGCCAATATGTATTCTTCTACATGTTTTTGGTAAAAAATCCCAATAAATGTATGTTTATTTTATATATCCGGAGTTCCCGGAAGATTTTACCCCCTTCCTGACCAGAGCACTTTTTGCGATTCGGCACTGCGTCGCTTTAACTAACAATTGCACGGCCGTGTGATGTGGTTCCTAAACAAAATTGACGTCTTTTTCCCCCCACAAATAGAGCTTTCTTTTGGTGGTATTTAATCACCTCTGCGGTTTTTATATTTTTTTCGCTATAAACAAAATGTGTGACAATTTTGAAAAAAAATTCATTATTTTTTACTTTTTGCTATAATAAATATCCCCAAAAAATATATAAAAAAAACATTTTTTTCCCTCAGTTTAGACCGATACGTACTCTTCTACATGTTCTAGGTTAAAAAAAAAAAAATCACAATAAGTGTTTATTGATTGGTTTGCACAAAAGTTATAGCGTCTACAAAATAGGGGATAGTTTTATGCCATTTTTATCCCAATTTTTTTTTTTTACTAGCAATGGCGGCAATCAGTGATTTTTATCATGACTGTGACATTATGGTGGACACATCGGACACTTTTGGCGCTATTTTTGGACCATTCACATTTATACAGCGATCAGTGCCATTAAAAATGCATTGATTACTGTGTAAATGTGACTGGCAGTAAAGGGGTTAACACTAGGTGGCGCTGTAGGGGTTAAGTGTGCCCTAGGGAGTGATTCTAACTGTGAGGGGGAGGGGCTGTGTATAACACGTCACCAATCACCGCTCCCGATCACAGGGAGCAGAGATCAGTGACACTGTCACTAGGCAGAATGGGAAGATGCTTGTTTACATTAGCATCTCCTCGTTCCTCCCCTCCGTGAGGCGATCACGGGTATGTCTCGGGACATCGAGTCCGCAGGACCCGCTGCCGGACTCACTGAGCTTGCGGCGGGCACGCGCGCCCGCTAGCCAAGCCTCGTGATATCACGTACAATAACATGATTTTCACGCAGCGGAGCCAACCTTCCACAGTTGGTACCCACTCATCGCAAAAAAAACACTCATATAAGGTACACAACAATACAGTGGCATGCTGCACATAATGTATGATGTCATGGTAAACACTCAACGGAGCATTGCAAATTCTCAAGCGCCTGCCAAAGGAAAAAAAAAAGGTAGGAGAGAGTGTGGAGAAAAAAGGGGGGGGGGGGCAATACTGACAAGAGGGGAGGGAAAAGAGGAGGAAGTGACAATAAAAATCAAAACCAAGAAAACCTACAACCCAGGTTTTCAGAGTGTACAGTTGAAATACAAATTGTATAGTATACATTGTGCACCAACTCGACAATTCCACATTTTATCAAAAATATGAGAGCAATTCCTGCTAGCATATGTAAGTTTGTACAGAGCTAGAATATTATTTCCCTTCTAGCATAAAAGGCGGAATAGAACACAAAGAGCCTTTTGTGTCAGGTTGGCACCACACCATCCACAAGGCCCAGCAACCACAGGGTAGGATCCAGCGGGAGGGAAAGGTTACCCACAGTGTTAACAGTGTCTATCACTTCCCGCCAAAAGTGTGTCAGCTTAGGGCAAGGCCAAAAAACATGAAAGAAGGAGCCAGTATCAAGCCCATATTATATATCAGGAGTGCCAGGATAAATAAGAGATAAACGCTGAGGGGTGTAATGGACTCCGTGGATACATTTCAGTAGACAATCCTCCCAATCATCTTCTGTCAGGGTGGGAATGTCAGCATGCCACTTATGATACAATGCAGTCATTTTGGGCAAGGTCCGAGGTATCTATTGGGAGTATATCGCCGAAAGGGGCTTAGACAAGTCCTGACATGATAACAGTGTCTCCAGCTGGTCAGATAATAGAATAATCGGACGCGGAAACTGTGTTGAGGCCGCATGGCGAAATTTAAAAAAATGTAAGAAAATAGTGTTGGATAGGTGGTAAGCATCCTGAAGCACATTAACCACTTGCCGACCGCTGTCAGCAAATATACGTCGGCAGAATGGCACGGCTGGGCAAAGTAATGTACTTGTACATTACTTTGAATTTCCCACCGTGCACGCGCACTGCCAGGGGTGTGCGCCTGCCGCGAGGTCCAAGACTGTGCCCAAGGGACCCGCGGACTCGATCGCCGCAGGGATACGCATGATCTTGTCACAAAGCTGAAGAACGGGGAGATGCAGCATTTCCCCATTCTGCCTAATGACAGGACACAGATCATCTGCTCCCTGTCATCGGGAGCAGCGATCAGTGTCACGTCACACACAGCCCATGCCCCAGACAGTTAGAAACACTACCTAGGACACACTTAAGCCCTCCCCACCCCCTAGTGATTAACCTCTTCACTGCCAGTGACATTTTTACAGTAATCAATGCAATTTTATAGCACTGATCGCTGTATTAATGCCAATAGTCCCAAAAATGTGTCAAAAGAGTCCGACGTGCCCGCCACAATGTCACAGTCATAATAAAAATCTCTGATCGCCACCATTACTAGTAAAAAAAAAAAAATATTAATAAAAATGTCATAAAACTATCCCCTATTTTGTAAACGCTATAACTTTTGTGCAAACCAATCAATAAACGCTTATTGCGATTTTTTTTTCACCAAAAATATGTAGAAGAATACATATCTAAACTGAGGAGAAAAAAAATGTTTTTTTTGGGGGGGATATTTATTATAGCAAAAAGTTAAAAATAATGCGTTTTTTTCAAAACTAACGCTTTTTTTTGTTTATAGTGCAAAATCAAAGAGGTGATCAAAATACCACCAAAAGAAAGCTCTATTTGTGGGAAAAAAAGGACGTCAATTTTGTTTGGGAGCCACGTCGCACGACCGCGCAATTGTCAGTTAAAGCGACAAAGTGCTGAATCGCAAAAAGTGCTCTGGTCAGGAAGCGGGTAAATCCTTCCGGGGCTGAAGTGGTTAAAGGATAATAAGTTGCCCCTTGACCAGGGTCAATAAAAATCAATGATTTTATTATTTTTTTAAATGAAAAAAAATCTGATTTTTTAAAAATGTAGTTCTGATTTTTTTTTTTTATTATTTAAATCGATTTTATTGATTTTTATCAAATTTACTTTAATAAAATGCTTCTGGGGTAAAAATCGATCTAAAGATAGTTTTCTATTTAGGATACATTAATGATTTTGTTTATTCAGCATGTAATGAAGCTTAGTTATGTAGCACGAGGCTGTATATTCTGCAATGGTTACATTTTTGGTAAATTCATTCAGTCAATGATGCATTCACACAATTTTACAGTAACCAAGATGAGATAAAACAAAGTTCAGGAATATTCCTGTAGCACCCACTACCTTAGGTAGGTGCTTTTTGGCCAGTGCAGGTAAATTTAGGCAGCCCTAGCTGAAAGTTTGTTTTTGATCTGTGGGGCTGGGAGTGGTTTAGAGTAGCCTGGTGACTCACAGGCAGTGTCACTTCTTGGTTACCTCCCTCTGACTCTCAGAAGATTCTGGAAGCAGAGGAGGGGAAGAGAGGTGGAGCTGTCTGGGGTGTGGTAAGCAGCCCTGACCAATCCCCAACTAGGATTGGCAGGGGGCAGGCATCCTTAAATACCTTAGATCAGCCCAGCTGGGGAGGAGTTGTTGGGTGAAAGAACTGAGAGATGAAGTGTTAGGCTGTCGGGGCTTTTGAGGGAGCCCCCCTGTCTGCAAAGCTCCCAACTGTCCCTGATTTCGAAGGGACTGTCCCTGATTTGGAACAAAGTCCCTCTGTCCCTCATTCCCCTTTGTTTTGGTCTGATCTATATAGTTGTATATAAAATGCACTTTTTATCTTTTAAAAGTTTTCCAGCGCTAAACTTTTCATCCCAATTCTAAATTGCTGCATTTGTACATTTTAGAACCCAATATAAAGGAATAGCGGTGGTAAAAAAAAGCCCTTGTAGATTTAATCAACCTTATTTTTCTGATTAATTCTCCTTTAAGGGGTGTGGCAGGGTGTGTGTCCTATGGCTACATATATTTGCTAGTAGGTGTCCCTCATTCCCATCTCAAAATGTTGGGAGGTAAGCTGTCTGGGGGGGTGACCTTGGGCGAGTGGCACAGAGCTGTGAAGGAACCTCACACAACCCAAGGGGTGTCCTGAACAGGAGCAGAAGAGGACAGCGGGGAATACTGCTGGGAAAATCTTCAGGAGGGATCCACCGGGTGTCTGTGAGTGACAGACACAGTGTGGAGATCTGGGAGAGACGTGCCAGGATTGGATGTGAAGCCAGAGGGAGAGACTGTGATGTTACTGATGTTGAAGTCAGGCTGCTGCAGCCAGGAGGGCTGGCAGAGTGTCACGTACCTAGTGGACGAGCCTGACCTGTAGGGAGTGACCTCTCTTGCGGCTCCGACTTGAGGGCCCTGGTAGGATGAACAGGAAGCACAAGAGTCAGGAGTGGCACGAGTGCCTGGCCGGATCAACAGCAGAAGATGGATCAGGAACCCAGGAAGCACTGTGTAGTAGGACCTCGGACTGGATCAGAAGATAGGCAGGAGCCTGGAAGGAGCTGGATCGGCAGGCAGGTGTGGCAGACAGGAACTGGGCAGCAGGTGGGTACCAGGAACCAGGATCCGGGACACCGGAGCAGGACCTCAGACTGGAACTGGGCTGCAGACAGGAGCTGGTCAGCGAGCTGGAAGCTGGGCAGCTGACAGGGACCAGGAACCAGGATACTGGAGCCGGACCTCGGACTTGAACTGGACTGCAGGCAGGAGCTGGACCACAAACTGGGAGCAGAACAGCAGGCAGGTGTCAGGAACCAGGATACAGGGAGCGGAGAGTCAGACAAGCCGGGTCAGTTATCAGGCGGGCAGCGGAGGTACAGAGGATCAAGCAGAAGAGTAGTCAGACAAGCCGTGGTCAGATGCAGGCGGAAGACAGGGATGGTCAGAGACAAGTCCAGGTACAGGAAATGGGTTTTCAGGATCAGAGCACACACACGTTGTAGATAAGACAGCAAGATCCCAGAGTGACAGTCAGGTTTAAATAGCCCATCTGGTGCTGACAGGCACGCATGCATGCGCATTGGCGAGCGCACACAGGAACACGCATGCGCACAGGCATGCGCAAATGCGCAGCGGCAAGCCCAGGACGCCTGTTACTGGCAAGATATTCATGACACGGAGTCTGCACAGAACTGATACAGATAGCACTAAAGACTTTGTTTTCTACTGCTATCGGTTGCTATATCAAAGGAACCCATGGTCCCTGCCAGCAAATGGCAAATCCCTAAAATTGGGCTTAATTCAGAATTGGGCCTAACCATGTGCTAGCTGTGCCAGGAACCAAGTATTGCACAGGAGAGAAAGTAACAGTCTACAAATAAGCGTTGTGCTGGAGAAGTCTGGAGCTTTAGAGGATGTGAATAAGGGTTCCAAGCAATCATTTCATTGTTAATACTATTGATTCTGGGCATCCCATAATCCCTTTACCCCATCCAAGTTTAATCCCTCGAAAAAAACATCAAAAACAAAGCTGATGGACTGTTCACTTCCAGTCACTCTCCAGACAATGAATGCCAGGCTAGGCAGGGTGACAGGTGGAACTACTACACTTGGCGGGCCCCGCGGGGGTACGGCTACATTCCTTTATCCCATTGTTTTGCGAATCTATGTACACTACAAACTGTATTATTGAATTGGTTCTGATATCGCTGTTTTACTAACCTGACAGCTTATTATTTTAAATAGGAAACCTTCATTTTGTTTGCAAATATTAAAGATTCTAACTACCAGCAAGAATAAGTCCTTACATTTAAAGAGCACCTGTCATTTGGGATCCATCATGGCAGCGCCCGTTAGCTGGCATCCGCTCACCTGTTGCCGCCACATCTCTCACCTTGTTGTGTTACTGCCGTATCACCAGCCATCCCATTAAAGTGAATGGGACTGTTTGCGAGTCAACAGCGGTTCAGAGGAGGAGCCGCTGCAGGACAAAAGTGACAGTTGCTCTTTAAAAATTATGATTTTAATTGAGTGGATTTAAATCAAGCCTTTTTAGTAGTGATTTAAATCAAATCCACCCTGCCCTTGACATTATGTGTTTCAATAGTATGATACCGTGTCTGGCCCATAGAGCAGGATCCGGGATAGTGTGGAAGTGCGGGAGACTTGGATTACCCCACAAAGGTGCATACCAGGGATGTGCGGTGAGGTGAGTGGCTGGTGAAGCATGGCTAGTATCAGAGCTAGATACACACAGGTTACATACGCCGCGCACGTTAGAGCGAGAGCAATAATTCTAGCACTAGACCTCCTCTGTAACTCTAAATATGTAACCTGTAAACATTTTTAAAGCGCCACCTATGAAGATTTTTAAGTACCAAAGTTTGGCGCCATTCCACGAGTGTGCGCAATTTTAAAGCGTGACATGTTAGGTATCTATTTACTTGGCGTAACATCATCAACATTATACGAAAAAAAAATCGGGCTAACTTTGGTGTTTTTTTTGTTTTATATTCATGAAACAGTTTTTTTTTAAAAAAAACACGATTGAAAAATTGCTGCACAAATACCGTGTAACATAAAAATTTGCAACAATCACCATTTTGTTCACTAGGGTGTCTGCTAAAAAAAAATGTATACAATGTTTTGGGGTTCTGCGTAATTTTCTAACTAAAAAAATGATGGTTTTTACATATAGGAGAGAAGCGTCCGAATTGGCCTGGGTGGCAATGGGTTAATTACCATAAGTAAGTAATATACAAATAATTATTATACATTGTTTTAAGGCAATTTACTATATTTTCAAAAACTGTACTCAAGCAGGTGGCTTAACGGATAAATGACTGAAGTTTGAAGTTATAACTTCCAACCAGTAATTTCACAGTAAATAGGTAAATAATAAATTATGATGTTATAACATACAGTATAGCATAATAATATATGATTTAGCTTGATTAAAACAGTAACTTTTCAGCAGGCAGCAGATTCTCCCTCTTAACTGGTTGAGAAAAACATTGGATTATGGGTATACTTTATACCCAAATAACCCATGCTTTTTCCTTCTAGTTAAAGCGGTAGTAAACCCGCAAATTTTTTTTTTTTTTTTTTTTTAAACCTGCAAAGCAAAAGGCATAATGAGCTAGTATGCACCGCATACTAGCTCATTATGAAATACTTACCTTAGAACGAGGCCCCAACATCTGGCCCGATCCACGTCAAGGGAGCTGACATGCTCCCTCAGCGTTTCTTCCGGGTATCGCGGCTCCGGCGCTGTGAGTGGCCGGAGCCGCAATATCGTTACTCCCGCGCATGCGCGCAGGAGATTTCATTCTGGCCGCCGGCCACTGCCGGATTTTCAGGCCGAGAATCCCCTTGTGTGCATGCGCCGCTGCAGTCAGCGGCCCATACCGAGGGGAATATCTCCTAAACCGTACAGGTTTAGGAGATATTTTTTTTACCTACAGGTAAGCCTTATTATAGGCTTTCCTGTAGGTAAAAGTTAAAAATTCGAGTATACAACCACTTTAAAAAAGGAAGTAAACCCAGTAAGTTTTTTATTTTTTTTATTTATATATATATATATATATATATATATATATATATATATATATATATGCTTTAAAGTACTGCAAAGCGATACACATCAAAATCAACAAAAAACAAGCTTTTAAAATACCTTATTTCTCTTTTATATTATTTTGTGACTTCCGGGTATTGGCCGCGCCATTTTAACTCCTGTATGTTGAATAGTTTGTGGATGTCATTTCCGCCCTTACTATTTTTCCTTGTCAAAATCTCGCGCATGCGCCATAGCGCCGAAACCGAGCCTCTAGCTCAATTGCCGTTACTACGGCAACAGAGCTAATCCACTGATGCATTGCGAGACTGATCTCTGTGCCGTTCTCAGAGGAAGCTAATGACACGGCATGCAGGGGAGAAACATAGTGTGCCGTAAATCAATATACCTAATGCGCAAACATGGCTAAAAACTAAAAACTGCAGGACAATTTTTATGGCAACTAAAACAGTGAGTGCACTTTCACAGGCGGCGATTAGCTGCCTGTGCTTTCTATATCTCAAAGAGCTTAAGTTGTATTGGAGGGTTTACAACCACTTTAAGAGGGCTGGCCTGGAAGGGATCATGTGTCTTTTAGACACATGCCCCCTTCTATGACACTGCAGTGAGAGGCATGCTTCCACTGCAGCATTTTTATTGGACAGCTTGTTCCAATGGTGTTTTACCATTGGTCCAAGGCTCCAAGCTGTCCCCTGAGCTCAGTGCTTCTGACAAGAAGTGAGGAGAGGCACTGTGAGCTCATCCTCTCAGTCTGCTGCAAACAGAGCCAGCTTGTTTTAAACTGGCCGCCTTGTATGTAGCTTCTGACAGGCTGCTCAATGAGCCCCGTTTCTCTGGAACTATAGGTGGCAGGAGCCCCACCAGTGGCGGGGTAGGACTTCAGCTACCTACCCCTAATTTTGGGGGGTCTGTGACCCCAGGTCGCTGAGTTAAGACCCTCGAAGTTCATTCTTTTTTTTTTTTTTTTATGTTTATGGCTGACTGCATGTCCCTGGTGTATACGGACAGTATGTATCAGCCACTGCGCATTGGGCCATAAAAAAAAAAAAAAAATCTGTTACTACTTTAGATTCAATTAAGATAAATTAATGCCAGTAAATATAAATTAAATTATTCTAATGCCTTAAAATAGAATGCATTAACCACTTCAAGCTGCTCAGGCCAATTTTCAGCTTTCAGTGCTGTCACACTTTAAATGGCAATTCAGCAGTCATGCAAAACTGTACCAATATGACATTTTATGAGTTTTTTGAGAAAGAGCTTTCTTTTGGTGGTATTAAATCTCTGCTTGGTTTTTTATTTCTTGCTAGACAAACGGGAAAAAAAAACTACAATTTTGAAAAAAAACAACAACTTTTTCTTTGTTTCTGTTATACAATTTTGCAAATAAGTGATTTTTCCTCTTCACTGATGTGCACTGATGAGGCTGCACTGATAGATTGCACTGATAGGCTGCATTGAGGCTGGGTTCACAATTATGCGAATGGGATGCGGATTTTTCCGCATCCAATTCGCATGACCGGAGAGTGTGACCGGCTCACACATTTGTGAAGTTGGTTCACACATCTCTGGGGTGGCTGCAGAGGGCACAGCAGAATGGTCCTCTGTATCTTTGGCTCTGTTTTCGGTCTGAAATCAGACACAAATTCGGACCTAATCCGCACTTAAAAAGGCGAATGGGGAGGCATCGGACCCCCTGCTGTGCCCCACAGCCGAAAATAGTGTGAAGCACTGATGAGGCTGCACTGATGGGCACTGATGAGGCTGCACTGATGGGCACTGGTGAGACTGTACTGATGAGCCCTGATGAGGCTGTACTGATGGGCATTGATTGACACTGGTGAGGCTGCACTGATGGGCACTGATGAGGTGGCACTACTGGGCATCTATAAGCTGCACTGATGGGCACTGATGAGACTGCACTGATTGGCACTGGTGAGGCTGCACTGATGAGCCCTGATGAGGCTGCACTGACGTGCACTGATTGGCACTGGTGAGGCTGCACTGATGGGAAATGATGAGGTGGCACTACTGGGCACTGATAGCCTGCACTGATAAGACGACACTGATGGGCACTGAAAGGCAGCACTGATGGGCACTGATGGACACTAATATGTTGCACTGATGAACACCGATATGCTGAACAGATGGGGCTGCACTAAAAAACAGGGAACTGATAATCAGTGCTCTGATTATCAGTGAAAAGGTCCCCTGTAACTGGAAAGATGGTTATTAGATTTCACTGACCCCTGAAGGAGCAGCTGGTTTTGCTGGGCTTACCGTTTACCTTCTCCACCTCGTTCTTGTCTAGGGGTTCCCGAGGTTGATGGCCCAATAAACTGCAGAGACCGACACTTGAATCCCTTTTAGGAATTTTTATTTGCATAAAACGTTGAACAGAACACAGTCTTTCAGTTGGGAATAGAGGGTATGGGTAGTAAAGCTCAGGTACTTTTGGAACTGCTGACACTTGAAAATGTCTCTCTCTAGCTGATCCAGGGAATAGCCATTCGCAACTGGATATTTCAACTACCAGATAAATCCCTGTTTGTGGATTTAGCAGCCGACAGGTGATTTAAGCTTAGCAAAGTCTCTGCCACAGACTTGATTGTAGAACTTTAAATTAGCACAGAACTTAGGTGTAACTGAAGGATGAAATTAGGAACTTTCTTACAGTACCGGTATCTTGCAACCAGTCCGGCGATATACCGTAAGAATGCGGATTTACTTGGTGTCCTTTCAGTTTAGCTTCCAGGCTTTTACCGAGCAGCCAGCCTCGTGCGTAGCCGTCTTCTGAAGAGTCCTCATTCTGGCTGCGTTTTGAGTTGCTGGGCCTGGGGACTGGTCAGGAGGACCAAGACCACGGAGACAGAACATGCTTCTGGACCAGAACCCAGAACCACGTGACCTCAGCACCTTAAGTAACCTCTCCCGGAATACACAGCGAGACAACACACCCACTGATTGGTTCCGAGAGAGATATTGGTACCCAATGCGTCCAACCAGACTGCATTCCAATGCCTGTCAAAGGTGAGACCTACACCTATGACCAGGCAGAACATAGTACAGCTCAGTCAAACTGATGCCCAGACCACAATTTAATGAAATTAACCCTAAGACCCAACTATGGTCTTAGGAAGAAAACGAAATTGAAAAAACATAGCGCATGCTCTTCAGGAGCCCGGCGCTACATAAGACACTGACAGCGTTGAGGAAAGGAAATGCCAAAAACTGGCATTTGTTGACACGTAATCAGCTGTGATTGGACATGGCTGATCACATGGTAAAGAGCCTGTCATCGGTTAGAATGGTAAAGCCCCCGCCCAGCAGTCAATCTGCTATAGGCTGGGCAGGAAGGTGTTAGGACCTTGAGCATTTAGAAGCACTTTAATTTAAAATAGCTTACATTAGCATAGATCTTTCATATGTGGCTACAGGTACCTGAATGTGTCTCTGAATACATCTGTCACACGAAGCCCTATGTATTTATACTCTTAGTTAGGTTAGAGATCCTCAGATTGATCTCTGCCAGGCTAAAACTAGTTCCTGAAATACATGGCAGGTATTGGCACAGGCTAAGGGGTGGCTTCAGGTCACTTGCCTTGTTTATTATGCATGATCATTCCTCAACCTTTTATTAACACACTTTGCGCAAGAACACAGGACATTTTTCAAGGACAGAAGTTCATTCCAATTAAGTGCTTAAAGAAAAAAGTTTAGCACTAGTTTGCTGCCATGTTATCACAAATGGTGATGTCAGCATATAGGACAGCCATTCTCAATCAGGGTTCCGTGGAACCCTAAGGTTCCTTCAGAGGTGGCTAGGGGTTCCCTGAGCTGTGGCTGATTTACCTCCTGTTTGATGGTGCCTACATAGATCTGAGCAAATGCCACTTGGCGGAGCCAGTGGTATGACACCAATGATCTTTTGTAACTCTCGGTAAGGGGGCTATTCTTACCACCACTGCAAAAAAGGGCATTCTTCTCACTGAACACCAAAGTAAGAGGCATTGTTTCCACTGACCCCCAATAAATGGATTTTATCAGGGGTTCCCTGAGACCTGAAAATTATTTTAAGGGTTCCCCTATGGTAAAAAGGTTGAGAAAGGCTGATATAGGATAACTAAACCCAAGAACAAAAATGTAATATGTTGCAGCTTCCAGTCCTTAGATGTGGTGGCAGCATTAGTTCCCTTTTATTTTTTGAAGAGCATTTTCAGCAAGTACAGAAAATGCCTGTTGTGCCAGAAATTATGTGTCCATGTCACTTCATATGAGCAGAACCCAAATATTATCTTCCTTCCTAGCTATTTTCTGAAAACTTCCTATTACCCTTTATAACTTATGTAATGGAGATTAAGAGACATGTTTATAGTCCATTTCAGAACAGCCTAGGGCAGTGATGTCAAACATTGGCACCCCAGATGTTATGGAATTGGAACTACATTTCCCATGATCCTCAACTACACTGCAAAATGCATGCGCATCATGGGAAATGTAGTTCAAAAACATCTGGGGTGCCAAGGTTCGCAATCACTGGCCTAGAGTGACTGACAACCATGTTTTTCTTCATAGATAAAGTGGAGGAGTAATGTGGCCCTTCAGGGACAGGTAGTGTGCTATTTTCAGGATTACCAGGTGAAAATAATGCAAAAGAAATTTGGAAAAATTGTATGTAGCCACCACACCGTGCACTAGATATCTTCAATATATTACATTTTGCGTTATAGGTTTAAAACAACTTTAATCCAATTGAGTGACTCATTCCAGTGCATATAAATAACAAAAGTTGCCGTCCATAGAAGAAAGCAGTTCATGTAAAGAAAGAAACCGTAATTTGAAACCAAGTCTCTTGATGGGTGCCCAACTTAAGTGATCAAGTAATTTGTGAGAACCGATCACCCAAGTGCACCTCCACCATAAAATGCCTCCTTACCAGAAATATAGACTCCAAATTATAAAAGTCCACAAACATGGGTTGTATACACAGAAGATCTGATCTATTCCCTTTGTTTATGCTGACGGGGATGGTATCATGGCTGATGGTAAGAAACGCTCCATAGCAAAGCACATCTGAAAAAAAAACAACAAAAAAACAGGAAATTATGCTAAAAACTCACAGAAATCCAGATAAAATCCAGTATATAACAAGCAAAAGTTCCCGGGAACTTTGATATAAAAATTATATAAAAATTATATAAAAAATATAAAATATTTTTTACATTAACATTTTTATCTATATTTTTTATATATATATTCTTTCTTGGTAGATAGTGGGATACCTATATCCTCTGATTCTGTCTGGCTGTTTATACCAGATGGCCAAATAGTCCAGGTACGACATTATTAACAACTGGTTACAGTATGAGATGTCACATTCAATTAAATTTAAGCTATGTCCTTTTTTACAACCATTACTGGGTCACTGTTCTGGGTTTTAAAATCGATATTTGATCATATAGCTTTTCTTTCATTTAATCCGAGTCCTCTTTCAATACAAGGCTTGAGCATTCAGGAACGAATATTCTAATCCCAAAACTAAACTTCGTATTTGGAATTAAAACGAGGCTTGGTTGTCTTCTGGTGGCCATTTTGTCTTCAAACCAAGGCCTGGCCATCTGTTCTAACATAACGGCGGCCATGCTTGCAGGAAGATTAATTAGATTGGTAGGGACGGCTGTGCCCTTTCTGCTTCGAACAGTGTATATTTGTGTGATGACGGACATGGACTCCATGCCCCCGATTGCGTCAACTCTGACTAAACGCGTAGGTTAAAGTCCATGTCTGTAATGTTACCACACACGCCCAACCTGTTCCAATGCGGACCAGTTCCCGGGAACGTTTGATTATTTTCTGCTGGATTTTATCAGGATTTCTGTGAGTTTTTCTCATAATTTTCCTTAAATAAATTGTTATACAGTTTTACACTATGTGGGCAATTCTTTCTTTTTCCTATGGGCTTTGATATGGAGCAATCATTACCGTCAGCCATGATACCGTGCCCTTCAGCTTAAACAGAAGGAATATATCAGGCCTTCTGTGTATACAACCCACGTCTGTAGTCTAGATTTCTGATAAGGAGGCATTTTATGTGATCTATGGTGAAGGTCCACCTGGGTTCTCACAAATTACTTGTTCACCCAATTTGGACACCTATCAAGAGACTTGGTTTTCAATCACTCTTTCTTTCCTTTTGAGAACAACATGAACCGTTTTCTTATATGGACACATTTTGATTGCTTAGTGCTTCAACTTTTGTTATTTATTTGATTATTTCACAAATGGTCCTATTGTGTTGTTGCCAGCAGCTTATTTACTTTTAATTTGGGCATTTATTTCTACCTGCACAATAGTTTTTTTTTTTATTTATGTTGTATTCTAGTGCATATGGCTTATGTCACCATTGTTTTAATACATTTGTCTGCTAACAATTTTAGACCAGTAAGGCCGCGTACACACGCGCGGACTGTTCGCCCAACTTTGTCCGTCCAACAGTTTCGGCAAACAGTCCGCTCAAACTTAGCATGGACGGACATGGCCACACACGACGGACGAACAGTTTGCTGAAACCGTGCGCGATGACGTGAACGGCACGTACGACGGGACGAAAAATACGACGTCCTATACACTGCATTATAACTTTCGGCGTGAAAATCCTTTCTGAGCATGCGCGCAACTTTGTTTGACGAACAAGCCTACACACGAGCGGACTGTTCGCTGAAACAAGGTTTCAGCGGACAGTTTTTCGGAATTTCCGAAAAACCTTGTCCGTCCAACTGTCCGCTGAAACTGTCCGCTGAAAGCCCACACACGAGCGGACTGTCCGCCCAAACACTGTTCAGCGGACAAAGTTGGGCGAACAGTCCGCCCGTGTGTACGCGGCCTAAAGGCTTTTGTTTTGGCCCACCCCAAAACTTACGAGCTCAAAGCATTTCTGACAAGATTAACGGGTATTTTGCTGTATTTGCAGAGTCTTTTAACCACTACAATACAGGGCACTTTCACCCCCTTCCTTCCCAGCCCAATTTTCAGCTTTCAGCGCTCTAGCGCTTTCAGTGACAATTGCGCGGTCATGCTACACTGTACCCAAATGAAATTGTTATCATTTTGTTCGCACAAATAGAGCTTTATTTTGGTGTTATTTATTCACGACTCCGTTTTTTTTTTTTGCGATATAAGCGCAAAAATAGCGGAAATTTGGAAAAAAAAACATATTTTCTTTTTTCTATTTGAAAAGAAATCCAATAAAATCAAATTTTGTCATAAATTTAAGCCAAAATGTATTCTGCTACATGTTTTTGGTAAAAAAAATTCCGTTAAGTGTATAATAATTGGTTTGTGTGATCACGGACATATGTACGCAAATGATCATGTACATATGTGTGCAGGTGATCACGTACATATGTGTGCAGATAATCATTGGGACATGTGATTTTAGTGGGACATATGTGGGGGACATGTTTTTATTATTAGGGACATGTGTTTTTATTATTTGGGGACATATGTGGGGACTGGGGACATATGTGGGGACTGTGTTTGTACTGTGTGGTGTGTTGTGTGTTTACACTACACTGATGATCAGTGAGTAAAAAGCTGTAAAAAGCAGCCCATACTCACTGATCATCAGCCGGCTGCAGCGTTCTGCTCTCCTCTCCTCAGCGGTGACTTCCGTGTGAGGAGAGGAGAGCCGATTGCCTAGCAACCGGCTGTTTGTTTACATCACATGACGGCCGTGATTGGACACGGCCGTCATGTGATCAGGAGGGCCAATCACAGAGCCCTCCTGCCGATCTGAGATGTGCCGTGTCCGGGTGACACGAGCACATCGGGATCGCGCCGCTGCGCGGGCGCGCGCGCGGGCGCGCGCGCGCGCGATCCCGCTACTCCTGAAGGACGTTCCTGAACGTCCTATCAGGAGTAGACGGCTCCCACCCGGCCGTATATATGCATTGGCCGGGTGGGAAGTGGTTAAAGTGGAGTTCCACCCAAAAGTGGCAGGCTAGTGCAGCCTAGGTGGTCATTTCAACTGCATGAATTTGAGAGGAACAATACCAAAGATCTGTGCTTTCCATGCACGCTTCCCCCCTTTTTCTTGGCGGTTCCTGTGAGCTCTGACTTGCTGCCCTGCGGGAGTGGAAATTGTTCCAGCCTCCTATACAGATCCATTTAATACCAAATTCTTGATATACTTTAGTCAGTAGCAGGATTCTAGTGATTAGGGCTGCATTCTATCTGCCCCTACCCCATGATTGCTATACAACCTAGTGGATTTTTGGAAGGGGACCCCATCCGTTTGCAATGATGCTGTGTATCATCTCTTTTTTTTAAAAGGAACAGGTGATTTAAATATATCAGCAAGCTCTTATCCAACCCCTGAAGAAGGAAGTAGATATTCTACAAAAAGGAAAAAATCTTTTTTTGTGGTTTCTGAAACATGTAGGGTTTTTTCTGCATTATTTACAGTGTAATAATTCTTTTGATTTAAAGTCCATTTATGCATTGTACACTACAGTATTGAGCAAACTGTATTTCTATATTGATATCTCAGTTCCACTTTATGATTTTAGATGTCCATATTGTTATATACTTAATAAAATCATATACAGTAATTTTATATTTTTTTGTAATTTTCTGACTATCCTGTTCATGGTCTCTTGCCCATATTGTCCCTTGGGGCATTCTCCTATTTCCAAATATTTTTCTGGAATGTTGCGAGGACCTTCAGGATCAACCTCTAGATAGTTTTTCACTATTATTGTTCAGCCATTAATAGATATGCCAGTTCTTCTGCAAATTGTTCTCTGACAAGAGAGCTGCATCCAAGCGTATTAATGTAGAGTTGAGTGGAAGGAAAGTGTGTTAGAAAAAGGTGCACAAGCAACAGGGATAACTGCAGCCTTGAGAGGATTGTGAAGCAAGCAAAGGCCATTCAAGAATTTGGGGGATATTCACAAGGAGTGGACTATGGCTGGTGTCAGTGCTTCAAGAGCCACAACACACAAACATATACAAGACATGGGCTACAACTGTCGCATTCCTTGTGTCAAGCCACTCCTGAACCAGAGACAACATCAGAAGCATCTTACCTGGGCTAAGGAGAAAAAGGACTGGACTGCTGTTCAGTGGTCCAAAGTCCTCTTTTTGGATGAAAGTAAATTTTCCATTTCATTTGAAAATCAAGCTCCTACAATCTGGAGGAAGAGTGGAGAGGCACAGAATCCAAGTTGCATGAGGTTCAGTGTGAAGTTTCCACAGTCAGTGATGATTTGGGGAGCCATGTCATCTGCTGGTGTTTTATCAAGACCAAAGTCAGCGCAGCCCTTTACCAGGTAATTCCTCTACCTCTGCTGAACAGCTCTATGGAGATGCTGATTTAATTTTCAAGCAGGACTTGGCACTGCCCACACTGCCAAAAGTACCAATACCTGGTTTAATGATCATGATATCAGTGTGCTTGATTGGTCAGCAAACTCACCTGACCTAAACCCCATAGAGAATCTGTGGGGTATTGTCAAGAGGAAGATGAGAGACACCAGACCCAATAATGCAGACGAGCCGAATGCCGCTATCAAAGCCACCTGGGCTTCCATAACACCTCAGCAGTGCCACAGGCTGATCACCTCCATGTCACGCTGCATTCATGCAAAGGGAGCCCCAACCAAGTATTAAGTGCTTACTATACTGTACGTGGACATACTTTTCAGTAAGACTTTTTGAGGTACCGAATTTTTGGGTTTTCACCAGCTGTAAGCCATAATTAACAAAATTCAAAGAAAGAAATGCTAGAAATATATCACTCTGTGTGCAATGAATCTATATAATATATGCGTTTCACTTTTATGAACTGAATTACTGAAATAAATTAACTTTTTGATGATATTCAATTTTTTTCAGATGCACCTGTATTTTTCTTTGTAATAAAAATGTACTTCTCTGTTGGTTTGGTTTCTGGCTCCCGATTGCATATAGAAAGTCCTACCTACATAATAATGTCTTTACTTTTGCTACATTAACCACTTAAAGCGGGAGTCCGCCGGGAGTCCGCGTTTTTTTTTTTTTTTTTTAAAAGCCAGCAGCTACAAATACTGCAGCTGCTGACTTTTAAAATAGTGACACTTAGGCCGCGTACACACGGGCGGACTGTTCGCCCAACTTAGTCCGCTGAACAGTGTTTCAGCGGACAGTCCGCTCGTGTGTGGGCTTCAGCGGACTGTTTCAGCGGACAGTCTGACGAACAAAGTCTTACGGAATTTCCGTAAGACAGTCCGTCCAAACTTGGTTTTGTCCGTCCAAACTTGGTTTCAGCGGACAGTCCGCTCGTGTGTAGGCAAGTTGGACGGACTAAGTATCGCGCATGCTCAGAAAGGGTTTACACGGCCGAAGGTTGCATTGCAGTGTATAGGACGTCGTTTTTCTAGTCCCGTCGTACGTGCTGTACACGTCATCACGCACGTTTTCAGCGGACTGTTCGTTCATCGTGTGTGGTCAAGTCCGTTCATGCTAATTTTGAACGGACTGTTTGTCGGATTGTTTGACGAACTTAGTTGGGCGAACAGTCCGCCCGTGTGTACGCGGCCTTACCTGTCCAGCGCGCCCGCGATGTCGGCACCCGAAGCCGATCTCTCGATTGTCTCTCGGGTGCTGCCGCCGCCATCTTGGGTATGGGAATCAGGAAGTGGAGCCTTTCGGCTTCATTTCCCGGTTCCCTACTGCGCATGCGCGAGTCACGCTGCGCAATAAGAATGGACCCGCTGCCTCTGGGATCTGTGTGTTTCCCAGCAGGCAGCGGGGGACCTTCGGAAAGGGGCGTAATGTACGCCCCTTTCCGCAGAGAGCTATCCCGGAAGTGGGTGCAGATACCTGTACTATACAGGTACCTGCACCCCCCTCCCCCCTGAAAGGTGCCAATTGTGGCGCCGGAGGAGGGGAGGGATCCGATGAGCGGAAGGTCCACTTTAGGGTGGACCTCCGCTTTAAGCCCCGGACCATTTTGCAGGCCAAAGATCAGACCACTTTTTGCAATTCGCCACTGCGTCGCTTTAACTGACAATTGCGCGGTCATGCGACGTGGCTCCCATACAAAATTGACGTCCTTTTTTTCCCACAAATAGAGTTTTCTTTTGGTGGTATTTGATCACCCCTGCGGTTTTTATTTTTTGCGCTATAAACAAAAAAAGAGTGACAATTTTGAAAAAAAACACATTATTTTTTACATTTTGCTATAATAAATATCCCCCAAAAATATTTAAAAAAAACATTTTTTTTCTCAGTTTAGGCCGATACGTATTCTTCTACATATCTTTGGTAAAAAAACAAAAACAAAAAAAACGCAATAATCGATTATTGATTGGTTTGAGCAAAAGTTATAGCATTTACAAAATAGGGGATAGTTTTATGGCATTTTTATTAATGTTTTTTTTTTTACTAGTTATGGCGTCAATCAGTGATTTTTATCATGACTGCAACATTATGGCGGACACATCAGACATTTTTGACACATTTTTGGTACCATTGTCATTTATACAGCAATCAGTGCTATACAAATGCACTGATTCCTGTGTAAATGACACTGGCAGTGAAGGGGTTAACCACTAGGTGGCAGTGTAGGGGTTAAGTGTGTCCTAGGGGCGTGTTTCTAACTGTGGGTGGGTGTGGCTGTCTATGACACGTCACTGATCTCTGCTCCGATCACACGGAGCAGAGATCAGTGGCACTGTCACTAGGCAGAATAGGCAGATGCTTGTTTACTTTAGCATCTCCCCGTTCTTCCTCCCCGTGAGGCGATCGTGGGTATCCTGATCGGACTCTCGGAGGTTCTGACCGGCACGCATGGGATGGCACGGCGGCAAATTTAAAGGGACGTACCTGTACGGCCATTTGCCTGTCCGTGTCATTCTGCCGACGTACATCGGCGTGTGCCGATCGGCAAGTGGTTAATGGGATAATGCCTTCTGGAGCTTAAATAAATATGTTATATTGACTTATTGGATCTTCCACTCACAAGACTGTATTTTGTATTTGGAATGTAGCCACCCAGTTTCAGTCACTCCTGAGGACTATGAATTATGGGATTTGTAGTGTGCATAGAGCAATGCCCTTGACTGCAACTAACGTGCACTGCTCATACCAAACATAAGGAACTGAGGGGTGCAGGAGCTCAGTAAATATATTACAAAGAGTCAGAATACCACAGAAAGAAATGATTTAATAAAAAATGTATTACAGGTCCATTAAGTAGTGGATGTGTATGGATTATTTTTGGATGATAATGCTATACTTTGGTGTCATTTTAGTGCCTCTTGCTCTGGGGGCACTCGAGCAGGCTCGCTCCTGAGCAGTGCTCCTGTGGACATTGTCTATTCACACATGGAACATGGCTTGGCCCCACCCTGCCGCCCGCTTCCTCCTTATTGGCTCACTGGCTGTGATTGACAGCAGCAATGGCTCCTGCTGCTGTGTGAGCCAATGAGGGAACAGACACACGTGAGAGCTGATGCTCTCATGCACATTGCTGGATCGAGATGGGGCTCAGGGAAGTATTAGGGGGGCTGGGGAGGGAGCTACACACAGTAGGTTTTTTGCCTTATGTATAGAATACATAAAGGTAAAAAACCTTCTGCCTTTTGAACCACTTTAAGCTAACCTCTAACACTACCAGGCACTAAAAGAATCTCTCCATTACACACCAACGTCAGTGCTAAAATCTGCCTGTTTTGCACTGAGAGTTACTGTGCCAAGATCTGCCATGCCAAGATCACTCAATTAAACGAATGGACACAGAAAGACAAAAATCACAGTCAGAACAACAAAAAAATAGGTTTTCTTTCATGTCGAAGGATCTTTTAGATCTGCACTTTGCCTGTGATTATAGATGTGAATGCAGCTTTGTCGCTCCATCATGGCAGCTCCTGGTAAAAAGCGACTTTGGCTGTTGTCCCAGCTCAATTCTCAAAATATTTCCTGCAATTTACCCTGCGCTCATCAAAGTCAGACCGAAGTCTAATCTAAACCCAAACATTCCGAATCATCCATCTGATTTCTATTTTTAAACTATAATCTCTGGAATTTTAAGTGTAAGTGAGAACAGGCTACCAGAAACAAGCTACATCCCATGAAGAATTAAAAAATACACAGCATAATCAGGGACTTCCACCTAGTTATTGTCTCCAAAACAAAAGGGACCAGTACGTGTAAAGTATGACATCATACTCAATCTGCCTATAGGACATAAAAACATGTTATAAAACCTTTTTAAAGTAATTGCAACACTATTCATTTATTTCAAGTAGATGTAAACACTGAATGCCTGTTCACACATAGCGAGGTGACTGCAATTTTTCAACCAGTGGAAAAACGGCAATCACTACTAGGCCACACAGAACAAAATTGTTTACTATGTGCCCCATTCACACTGCAGTGCAACCTGGAGATAAAATCCAGACATGATGAATTTTAATGCAGTAAACAGGAAAGAAAAGACAGAGGAAGGCACTGAATGCACTGAATGCACAGCAACGCAGCACATTGTGACATGAATGAAGTGTCACTTAGTGCACTTCAAATAAAGTTGGCAAAAACGAAAACTGCAACCGTGTGATGCAGTGAAACACGCATCACACCACCCCCCACCACCGGCTTACTGCAGTTGAAACTGACAGCTGCAAGCACACTAAACTGACCTGGTTAGTCTTCTCCCAAAGCCTCTCTCAATCCTCTGGGTCCCTAGCAGTGGTGGCCGGTGCGGTCGGTAGGTCAGTTGGTTGCAAATGCTCTGTTCCCTGAGCCCACCCTTTTTTAAAGCCAATTAGAGCCCTGGCTCTAATCACGTGCTTCTGAAAAAGAAACCCCATTGGAATACATGAGTCTGGTGCCCTGCATGTATATTAGGGGCCAGATGCATGGAATAGGGGGGCGGCACCCCTGCGCCCCATATGCACAAGACGCCACTGGTTCCTAGTATGCCCTGTGTCAGACCCATGACTGATCTACTGTTCACTTCTCTTTCGCTCACAATGGGGGTATCACACACAATTGGGTGGCTGCAGCCACCAGCATTGTGTGTGAAGCTGACAGCGCCCAGAAGCGAGATGGCGCGTGCCGGCAGCTGGATGGGAAGGAAAGAGAGGCCTATAGAAAATATAGGGTAATGAAGTTTGTCGCCATTTCATGGGCACACACAAATTTGTTTGACATGTTGGGTATCTATTTACTTGGCGCACCAGATCCAGAATTCCTTTTTGCAGGACTGAGTGGGTGTCTCTAACTCTCCTTCCTTAACAGGAGCCAATTCAGCCCCCAGCCATCTATGCTAGGCTGAGGTCTTACTTGGGCTTCCTGCTACCCATTCACCACACCTATGTCAAGTCTCCACTTCCCAACTGGCTGGCTGCTTATGCAATTGACACTAGTATTGTAGTCACTAGTAAACAGCAACTGTAGTTAGCTCCTCCCAATAGCTTCACTGCTCGTTAGATGTTAGTACTGCATCTTCTCTAACTCGTTTTGTTCCCCGCTTTGTCGCAGTCACAACAAAAAAAAAAAACCACTGCTGTTGGAAGATGTATGGGGATGCCATTCATTCTTAATGGAATTACAATCTACTGAAAATCACAGCGTGTTTCCCCCTGCTGCGAACCGTATAGCATTATGCGGTTTCCTTATGGCTGTGAGTTTGAAAAGGTGCAGGGACCTTTTCCCTGTGTTATTCCCTAGATACAGAAGCCCTTTCAAAATGCAGCCAAAGGGATTCCACAGTAGATTGAAAATAGTCTAAAAATATCTTGTGGAAAAAAACAAAAACTACTGTGTTAATACTGGTCACCCAACTACATCAGCTATGTATTATTTTATTTTTTTAATTTTGCCCATGGTTACGTCTTAAAGTCTAAGTCCATTTTACCAAGGGGCAAAGTCTTCGTTATGGAGCTACTTCCATAACTAAGTCATTCTCCCGATGTGAGAAGAGTAGACAACGTAGACAAAGTATGATTTCCGCCTCAGCCAATCAGAGGAAGCATTGATTAAAATAATATAACAATTTACAAGGCCTTCACTGAATGGCTGAAAAGCACTAAGCCAACTTGATTTTGCTCCAGCAGCATATAGGAAGTCATCTGTGATGCTGCTGGAACCAGGGGCAGACTGACAACTCATGGGGCCCCCGGGCAATAGGAGATTATGGGGCCCCCGGGCAATAGGAGATTATGGGGCCACACAGTATACACACACATTATACAATCACACAGTATACACATACATGTACACACAGTATACACAGACACGTTTCTATTGGCTGAGAAGGTACTGGAGAGGTGGGGCAGCTATAATCTCAGGATTTTTAGATCAAAAGGATGTCGGTAAGGGACATTTCACAGACAGATGTAAAAAAAACACAGATTTTTACATACTGTCCCTGGTTTTACTGAGGCTGGGAACCCTGATGTGTGCATACTGTATGTAGCTAACGTTACTTCAGAATGATACAGCGCTGACAGCGGCAGAATAATTTAGTTATGGAAATTTTTTGGGCCAACTTGGCTCAAACAGACTATTTTAAATGAAAGGAAACCTGAACTCATTCTTTAAGTTCAGTTTTAAGCAAAGCACAGAGGGAAGAGTCATAGAGTGCAGCATTTAAATCTAGATATTAATGGCTTTGAGTGGTGTGTGGGATACAAGGCATTGCACCCACATGGTTGAAGTCTGCAATTATTGCAAAATCCTAGAGTGATGTTTTCATACTATTACTTGGATACCTTTAACCATTATGATGCACTTTTATCCATCCAGGTTAGTAACACAGAAGAGCACAGAAGCCAAGCCATGGTAAACTAGCGTTCGCGGGAGATTACCAATGGCAGCCCACAGGTTTCCTTGTGAGTTGATGACTCTTACAAGGTTGCTATCAAATAAATCTTAGATTAGCAATGTGCAAAGAATCTCAAACAATAGCAGTCAAAAATATTTCAGATCAAGCTGGTCTATTCAGAGAAAGATGTTTTTACACCCCCCCCCCCCCCCCCAACACCGCGCACTTAAATTTAGTCTTCTATTTTGTTCCCTACAGAGGGGAAGGGTCCTTCTACAGGTTTTCACATCACTTCTTCAGTGACAAGGGCATTTCTTATTGGCTGTCTAATGGTGGGGTCTTCTCAAGTCCTGAAAACTTCAGCGACATGATGACGATAAGGCAACTGGTCAACATGGACCCAGTAGTGCTCAATCTCCTGATGAGAAGTGCTGCCAGTCAAGGGCAAGGTTGGCTGCCTTAAGTGAGCAAAACTCTACTGAAAAAACGTATTAAAGTGCACCTTTAACCCCAAAACAGAAAAATGGATGGTGCGTGCATCACTGCATGTTCATCCATAAATGTCACTCAAACCATTGCAAAGAAGAAAGAATTGTTTGTAAAACTTACTTTTCTTTTCTTTTTTTCAGACAGAGGTGACACAGCACCAACTGCAAAGGTTCTCCTTGGGGAGGCCACTTCAAAAGTGCCTCCAGGGAAACCTTGTCTTGTTTTGTGCATTTTCCGTATGAGATCAGGCTAGCTTGATATTGAACAATAAGATCGCGCATGGCAAGATCTGGCACATGCCGAATTGGCGTGTACGTAATCTGGGGCAGGTTGATATTGAACAATAACGTTAACCCAGATCACATAAGGCACATACACTAAATCAGGGGCATCACCATTAGTGTAAAAAAATAGAATTAGACCGCACTGAGGTGATAGTACTTAACCACTTAACCATTTGCCACCCAGGCCAATTCTGACATTTCTCTCCTACATGTAAATATGATCATTATTTTGCTAGAAAATTACATAGAACCCTGAAACATTATATATGGGTTTTTTTTTGCAAAGACCCTAGAGAATACAATGGCGGTCGTTGCAACTTTTTATCTCGCACGGTATTTGCGCAGCAATTTTTTGTGCTAAAAAAAATTAAAATAATAATATAAAAGATGAAGTTATGCCGAGTAAATAGATACCCAAGATGTCACGCTTGAAAATTGCACAAGCTCGTGGAATGGCGCCAAACTTCGGTACTTAAAAATCCCCATAGGCGATGTTTTAAAATTTTTTACTGGTTACATGTTTTAAATTACAGAGGAGGTTTAGGGCTAGAATTATTGCTCTTGCTCTACCGATCGTGGCGATACTGCACATGTGTGGTTTGAACACTGTTTTCATATGCGGGCGCTACTCACGGATGCTTTCGCTTCTGCATTTACCTTTTAATTTTTTTATTTTTACACTGTTCTTTTAGGTGGTCCTAGCAGCCAATCATTATCTTATATCTTAGACCCATTATCTTAATAGGAAATTGCAAAGTAAGGCAGGAATGAACACAGAACTATGCAACATGTGGGGGTCCAGAACTGTGTGTGGGGGGGTAATGTGCAGGGGGTTCAGAGCTGTAGGGGGGTAATGTGCAGGGGATCCAGAGCTGTAGGGGAGGTAATGTGCAGGGGGTCCAGAGCTGTAGGGGGGTAATGTGCAGGGGATCCAGAGCTGTAGGGGAGGTAATGTGCAGGGGGTCCAGAGCTGTGTGTGTGTGGGGGGGGGTAAAGTGCAGGGGGTCCAGAGCTGTGTGGGGGGGGGGTAATGTGCAGGGGGCCCAGAGCTGTATGGGGTAATGCGCAGGGGGTCCAAAGCTGTGGGGGGTAATGTGCAGGCGGTCTAGAGCTGTAGGTGGGGAATGTGCAGGGGGTCCAGAGCTGTAGGGGGGTAATGTGCAGGGGGTCCAGAGCTGTGGGGGGATAATGTGCAGGGGTCCAGAGCTGCAGGGTGGAGGGCTGTGTAATGTAAAGGGGTCCAGAGGTGCAGGGGGTTGTGTAATGTAAAGGGATCCAGAGGTGCAGGGGGTTTGTAATGTAAAGGGGTCCAGAGGTGCAGGGGTTGTGTAATGTAAAGGGGTCCAGAGGTGCAGGGTGCTGTGTAATATAAAGGAGTCCAGAGGTGCAGGGGGTTTTGCAATGTAAAGAGGTACAGAGGTGCAGGGTGCTGTGTAATGTAAAGGGGTTCAGAGGTGCAGGGGGTTGTGTAATGTAAAGGGGTCCAGAGGTGCAGGGGCTTGTGTAATGTAAAGTGTTATATCCTCTGTGTTGTGAGAGACACAAGACTCTGGTCTGGAACAATGGAAGTTTATTTCCAGTACTCACTGTACACTGCAACATGCATCTCAGGACAGTACATCTTATTAGGCTCTTACATGTGTCCAAGATGGCTACCATACCCCTTGACCCTTGGCATCACTCCTGGGTGGAGCCAGCCTTAAAGTGGCAGTACATGTGGAACCCTTCAGGTATAACACCTTCCATCCATCCCTAAAAAAACAAAAAACAAAAAAACAAACAAAAAAAACGAGAAAAGGCACAAAACATTAACTAATAACTGTCCAATAACAGTCCTCCAAACACAAGAGATACACAGGACTTTTCCTGCATCCAAATGTGAGAGCAAGATTCCAGGGACAGTTGCGGGGATACAATGTCATTGGATCACTTTCGGCGGCCCCGTCGAAAGTCTCGTAACCGGTCTTGAAGCTGAAACCGGTCAGGAGGGCGACAGTGTCGTTGAGGGCGGGCACCCATCGACTCGGGATCGGAGGAAACAGGGTCGACTGGAATGGGCACTGGCGGTGCCAAGAAGGGATCCCCCAGCCCAGTGGGTGAACCAACCTCCGGACCAGGGCTGGAGGGCTCTGTTGGAGCTGAGTTCAAAAGATCAGAGTCCCCCCAATCATCAGTTCCCATGCATCCTGATCCGCTGGGAGCAGTTCCTTGCAACACTGGTGGTTCAGCCGGCGTCAGGGATTCATGCAGTTGAAAACGAGGGCGCAGTTGGTCCGCATGCCTTCTGCAAATAGAACCATCTTCCAGGCAGACCCTATACATCTTGGGTCCCACAGTCTCTGCAATGACAGCAGGAAGCCAACGGTGTTGGAAGCCCCATAAGATCGGGCCCATACCTTTTGTTGGGCTGTGAATCGGGGGATCTCATGGTGTTTGACCATCTTGTCTTGGGACTGCAGTACATGTTCCTGGACTGTTTGTGGGCGGAGCATGTCCAAAACAGTCCATGGCTGCCGACCCAGAAGGAGTTCTGCTGGAGTTTTCCCGGTGGTTGCATGTGGTGTGTTTCTGTAAGCAGAAAGGAAGGAGTCCAGCTGCTGGGGTGACAGGGACTGCTGTTTACTTGTAGCCACTGTAGCTTTGAAATAGCGTTTAAAAGTCTGCACAAACCGCTCTGCTTGACCATTTGTAGCTGGGTGGTAAGGTGCGGTCAACTTGTGTTTGATGTTGTGGGCAGTCAAGAAACGCTGAAACTCCTGACTGGTGAATTGTGCACCATTGTCTGTGACGATTTCTCTTGGGTATCCAAATGTAGCAGCGAGATGTAACAGTATGGAAACTGTTGCCTTAGTTGTTGGCTGAGTAACAGGAATTACCTCAGGCCACTTTGAATGGGCGTCCACTATGATCAAGAAGGTGTGTCCTCTGATCGGACCTGCAAAGTCCAAGTGTAGTCGAAACCAAGGAACCGTGGGCCAAGTCCAGGGCTGGACGCACCCTCGAGGAGGGTCTCTTGCAGTTTGTGCACATCCAGCACAAGCATTCACATATGTTGTGATATCCGAGTCTAAGTTTGGCCACCACACATAGCCTCGGGCCTTTTGTTTCATACGTGTGCCCCCGGGATGACCAGTATGTAGCAAGTCCAGAATGTGTCTCCGGAGGGTCTGTGGAATGATCACTCGGTCTCCCCATAAAACACAGTTACCAGCCACAGTTAATTCCATACGCCTACGGAAATAAGGTTCATAATCCTGTGTGACGGTTGCAGGCCAACCGGACCGTACCCAGGAGAGTATTGTTTTCAGAAAGGTATCCTTGGCTGTATGGGCTGCTATCTCCCCAGAAGACAAGAAGGACAGGCTGGTGTAACGACAACTCTTGACCGGTGGAGAGGAGTCCATTGACCTCCCTGTCAGTCGGGACATTGCGTCCGCATTAGCATTGGCATCATGACCGCGATACTGGATTTTATAACTGTACGCTCCCAAGAACAGGGCATAGCGTTGGAGGCGGGCCGCAGTAGTCTGAGAGATGCCTTTGTCAGGGCTAAAGATCTGAAGGAGTGGTTTATGGTCTGTCAGTATGGTGAATTCCCTACCATACAGGTAAAGATGAAACTTCTTAATTGCCCATATCAGCGCAAGAGCCTCTTTGTCAATGTGTGAGTAATTGCTTTCTGCTTTTGTCAAAGACCTGGAGGCAAATGCCACTGGTTTTTCTGACCCATCAGGTAAGATGTGAGACAGTACAGCCCCCAGACCATAGGGTGAGGCATCACAAGCCAAGGTCAGAGGCTTCTGGAGGTCATAGTGAACAAGCATGCGTGACGCCAACAGCTTCCGCTTAGAGACTTCAAAAGCGCGTTGGCATGCAGCCGACCAGTCCCATCTGGAGTGTTTCTCCAAAAGCTTGTTCAACGGAAACAAGGTGTGTGCCAGATCTGGCAGAAATTTGTGGTAATAGTTCAGCAAGCCAAGGTATGATCGCAGCTGCTGGACATTGGTTGGGGCAGGAGCTTTGACTAAGGCATCAACCTTGGCTTCTGTGGTGTGTATACCGTCTGCATCCACAAGGTGGCCACAAAACTCCAATTTTGGCACCATGAATTGGCATTTTGCTAAGTTCACTTTCAGACCCTGCTCTTGGAGTCTTTCCAACACAAGCTCCACGTTTTGCTTGTGTTCCTGGTCCGTCCGTCCCGTGATGAGCATGTCATCTAACAGGCACTGAGTGAAAGGAATGTCCGCCAAAATCTCATCCATCTTCCGTTGCCAAATGGCTGGGGCAGAGGCTACACCAAACACCATCCGATTGTACTCATACAGTCCCTTGTGGGTGTTGATGGTCAGAAACTTGCGGGAAGAAGGATGGACCTCAAACTGTAAATATGCTTGTTTGAGATCAAGCTTGGTGAACTTTTGACCCCCTGCAAGAGAGGCAAAAATGTCATCTACTCTGGGTAGAGGGTACTGGTCTATTTCCAGTTGGGAGTTCAGTGCCATGCGGAAATCGCCACAAATGCGCAAGTCCCCATTCGCTTTCTTCACTGGTACAACAGGTGATGCCCACTCGCTGTGCTCTACCTTTGAGATGACACCTTGTTCCTCCAGCCGACTTAGTTCTGCTTCCACTCCTGCTCAGAGTGCGAAAGGTACTGTGCGAGCTTTGAAGAACTTAGGCTGGGCGTTGGGTTTCAGCTTGAGTCTCACACAGTCATGCTTTATTTTCCCCAACTGGTCATCAAAGATCTTTGGGAACCGCTGCTTCAGGGACACCACCCATCCCTCATTATCTCCTAATGGAATTGTCACAGTGTTACAGGGATTTATGGCGATGTCTGGCATACCAAAGTGAGCAATCCAGTCTCTCCCAAAGAGAGGGGGTCCCCCATTCTCTAGTATATATAATGGCAGTCTCTTTGTCTGACCCTTGTACAATACCTGCACTTTTGCATAACCCAGTGGGTGGAGTATCTGCTTTGAGTATGTCTGCAGTTTGATTGGCGTTGGGCGGACAGTTGTTCGGGTCTGAAGTTGTCTCCATTGTTTCTGAGTGATAACTGAAACTGCTGCTCCTGTGTCTACATCCATCTTTAGTTTCTTTCCCTCAATGGTTACCTCTACAGTCATTGCAGAGGGTGCTGAATGCATATGATGTATGTCTAAACTGTGGAGCACTTCCTCATCCTCTGACTCAGATGGTGATGTATATCTTCCCACCATATAGGTCTTTGTCTTGGGGTTCAGAGGTTGTTTATCTCGCACCTTCTTGCTCCGGCAAACTCGTTTCAGATGTCCTGTTTTACCACAATTATGACAGGTCTTATCCTTAAACCTGCAGACTTTGTGATCATGGTCTGTATTCCCACAATGGTAGCAAGCTGACCCCCGGCTTGGTGGAGGTCTGTATTTCCAGTTTGTGACTGTGGGCTTGACTGCTGTTCTGAAAACTTCTTGTTTCACCTCTTCTCTTCTGCCCTGGGGGTTCAATTCCTCTGTATCTTTCACAGCCATTTCCATCATTGAAGCTATCTCAATTGCCTTTGCAAGGGTAAGGTCTTTCTCTGTTAACAGTCTCTTTTGGCTAGAGTCACAATTCAGTCCCATGACAAACTTATCTCTCAGTGCAGTAGGTAGGTACTCCCCAAAAGAACAGGTAGAGGCTAGTCTGCGAAGGGCGAGCACATAAGCTTTAATTTCTTCACCTGGCTGCTGCTGCCTCTGATAAAAACGAAATCTTTCTGCAATCTCTAGTGGTTTAGGCTGGAAGTGACCCTCTAACAGTGTCAGGAGCTCTGCCAATGTCTTAGTTGCTGGTTTTACAGGAAAAAGAAGATCCCTGAGAGTGTCATATGTCTGAGCACCGACCACTGTCAGAAATACTGCTACTTGCCTTTCACCTGGGATGGCATTTGCACTGAAATACTGTTCCAGTCTCTCCACCCAGGAACTCCAGGATGTCTGTTCTCCATCAAATTCACTTAATGTCCCGATCAATGACATTTTCCTGCTGGGATCTGTGATTGCTTTTATCCAGGTAACAATCCACAATGTCTTTGTCTCTCTCTCAGACTGATAGACACTTTGTAAATCCCATCCTCGTCGCCACTGTTATATCCTCTGTGTTGTGAGAGACACAAGACTCTGGTCTGGAACAATGGAAGTTTATTTCCAGTACTCACTGTACACTGCAACATGCATCTCAGGACAGTACATCTTATTAGGCTCTTACATGTGTCCAAGATGGCTACCATACCCCTTGACCCTTGGCATCACTCCTGGGTGGAGCCAGCCTTAAAGTGGCAGTACATGTGGAACCCTTCAGGTATAACATAAAGGAGTCCAGATGTGCAGGGTGCTGTGTAATGTAAAGGAGTCCAGAGGTGCAGGAGGTTTTGTAATGTAACATGGTCCAGAGGTGCAGGGTGCTGTGTTATGTAAAGGAGTCCAGAGGTGCAGGGGGTTTTGTAATGTAAAGGGGTGCAGGGTGCTGTGTAATGTAAAGGGATCCAGAGGTGCAGGTGGTTGTGTAATGTAAAGGGGTCCAGAGGTGCAGGGGGTTGTGTATTGTAAAGGGGTCCAGAGGTGCAGGGTGCTGTGTAATGTAACGGAGTCCAGAGGTGCAGGGGGTTTTGTAATGTAAAGGGG
Source organism: Lithobates pipiens (assembly GCF_037356315.1). Taxonomy (NCBI): domain Eukaryota; kingdom Metazoa; phylum Chordata; class Amphibia; order Anura; family Ranidae; genus Lithobates; species Lithobates pipiens. The sequence continues at coordinate 477,352 of NW_027507754.1, read as the reverse complement.
TCCAGAGGTGCAGGGTGCTGTGTAATGTAAAGGGGTCCAGAGGTACAGGGGGTTGTGTAATGTAAAGGGATGCAGGGTGCTGTATAATGTAAAGGAGTCCAGAGGTGCAGGCGGTTTTGTAATGTAACAGGTTGCAGGGTGCTGTGTAATGTAAAGGAGTCCAGAGGTGCAGGGTGCTGTATAATGTAAAGGGGTCCAGAGCTGCGGGGGAGGGCTGTGTAATGTAAAGGGGTCCAGTTGTGGAGAGGGGGTACAAAGTAGTGACAAAGAGATATTGGGGGATGCAGAGGTATGCAGGGGGCACAGTGAGGTGTTTTTACATTTTAAAGTGGGGGGGGTGCCAGATATGGAAGCCTCCCCAGGTGCCAAATGTTCTAGGTACGCCCCTGAGACACATATAGATTGAAGTTGATTGTATTATGTGGGTTTGGTTACCACTTTTTCCTCACATATTGGTGTGGTCACACATCATATTATATTAATTAGTTAGTTTATATTGTTATCACCAACTCTTATAGTGATGATATCACTATCACTAGTTTAGATAGATATTATAGCATTGTGTTGGGTCACTCTATATATTTCACATGCACACTTTTTTAGGATGGATTACCTTGATACATATTTGGCTAAGCGCTGTCTTTCTTCATTTATCAGCAAACAAGGAAGGAAATGCCAGCCACCAACAAAGTTATCTTTTAAAAATGGTGGCATGAAATAGGAGGAGGGGGAAGAGTGGCACATTGGCTGGTGGGATAGAGCAAAGGGGGAGGCATGATTTGGAATTTAAATGCTTATTACATACATACAGTATATAACCTACTCTAAAATATATAAACTAGTACTGAGGGTATTATCAGGTGAGGCAGAGGGATAGAAGGTCCAATTTAAAGAAAAAAATTGAATAAAAAAAAAAAAAACATGTGGGATAAAGGGGGATACAGGGAAAGAACTGAGCAGGCCCAGAGATGGACCCCCAGTGAATTGCCCAATATGTTCCCATAACCCCTTTGCCAGACTGTCAAAATTATCATCATCATTACCAGTCCTAATATGTACCTGTATAAGTTCAAAAAATGTCAATAGCTTCTTTACATATGAGTCACTAGCTGAAAGAAAATTATAATGATTTTATCCTTTTATTTTTATTTTTATTTGACTGTTTTTTGTGTTTTTTTTTACAAGTATTCTGAAATACAGTCCCACCATACCTCCGTCATAATTGGTTGACATACTGTACCTCTCCTGTGCTATTGCATAGTGAGCCTTTCAATCCCTGATTGTACAGTATTACTGAACAGCCCTCCAAGGGTTACAGTAGCCCTATCCAAATACATGTTAAATGTCAGGGCAGAACTAAGTCCCCAAACAGGAAAAATCAAACACAAGCCTGGGTCATAAGGGAGCAGTGATGCAGGAAATAGTTTCTCAGTAAAGACAAGAGATAATGTCAATAAACTTTACTGAGCAAAGTCTGAAGGTCAGCGAAGAGCTGATATGGGCTGATCCCAAGTATGACTGGTCAGAAGTGATCAAAAGCGATTTCCAGGAATTTGTTACATCTCATTACTGTTTTGAACCACACAGGAGCCAACGTTTTCCTATACCCACAGACATTCTGATAGAAGAACTTGGCATTCCAGAATTCGCCTTCAGCATATCCTGTTGGAGCAGTTGTAGCAGTGAACTTTGTTCTCTACCATACAGAGTTGATAAGTTGTATAACTGATTTCTCACAAAAGAGTCATGAAAGTACTTGTATATCTAAACCCAAAAGTTAAAGCGGCAGTAAACCACAGCCTTTCAAAAAAAAAAAAAACATTTCCTGCAAGGCAATGGCATAATACGCTAGTATGCATCACATACTAGCACATTATGAAATACGTACCCTAGAACGAAGTCCTCCATAGGAGCCTTGTACCCTCTGAGGTCTTCCTTCTGGGCTCGCTGGCTCAGATCCTTTGAATAGCTAAACCGCAATTACGTAACTCCTGCGCATGTGCATGGGAGTCATGGTTTATGGCACAGAGCTCTGAAGAGACGGCACAGGTGTAGTGACATCATCAGCTGCATCCAGTGTGAACATCTCCTAAACAGCACAGTGGTGTAGTGGTTAGCACTCTCACCTCTCAGTAAGAAGGGTCGCTTGTTCAAATCCCAACTACGACACTACCTGCCTGGAGTTTGCATGTTCTCCCTGTGCCTGCGTGGGTTTCCTCCGGGTACTCCGGTTTCCTCCCACAATCCAAAGACATGCAGGTAGGTTAATTGGCTTCTGTCCAAATATTGGCCCTAGCATATGAATGGGGACCTTGGATTGTGGGCTCCTTGGGGGCAGGGACCAATGTGAGTGTGCAACATACAGGGACAGGGACAATTGTAGACACTCACTCAGGTTGAACTGGATGGACTGGTGTCTTTATTCAACCTTAGTAACTATGAAACTATGAAACAACAAATTTAGGAGTTATTCACGGTAACTACACTTAAGCCTCATTATAGGCTTACCTGTAGGAACAAGTTCAAAAGCAGAGTTTACTACTACTTTACAAGGAAGCTGAAATGTAGATATGGCAATTTCAATGTAAACAGCATTCTTCCATCCCTTTTCACAGCTAGTATCGGCTAGAGATAGATTAGTGCAATTCAAAATGCTACATCAAGTGTATTACACGCCCATGCGCCTACACAAAATATATCCATCCATCCAAGCTTCTTGCCGGAGATGCGACTCGCCCTCAGCGGATTTCATTCATATTTTTTAGAACTGTCCTCAGATTAACGTCTTTTGGGCTGAGGTCACCACTTTTATTTTGACTGTCACCACCATCCTTGTGCCATTGTCAGTGGAGGTATGTCTGTTGGGACTTGTAGAACCGCTGGCCCCTCGCCGGGCAAGCAGAACCCTACTAGGATTATTACTTTATTATGCTCATAGGTCTGCAATTCTCTGATGGAAGGCTTTGTACCCTCAATAATATTTTGGAAGAGGTTAGTGAACTCGGCTCTGCCACTATAGAAGGCTACTTACTTGTCACGTGGCTGTGCTAAGAAATTCCATAAAATATGGGACATCTGGACAGAATCCCTGTCCACTAATGCAGACTCGGTGGACAATTAGTAACGCTCTATTAATTACCTGTAACAGCTCAAGTGGCATCTTTGAACTTGTAGGATTCCTTGCATTGCTCGGTCAATAGTTATGGGGAGAGGGGGGAATGTGAATGTGTATATGAAAAGTGTACTTCATTTAATTTTGTAAATAATTAAAATAAGCTATGTGGAGTATCTGTGGAAATAAAAGAATACTTTAGATAATCTGCACAGGTGGTTGAGGGTACCATAGTTTAGTTCATTATTATTTTGTTTTTAGTTTGTGTGTGATCGAGCCTGGGTATGCCCTATAGGCTCTGTATTGTATTTTTTTTTTTACCTTGAAATTACAATAAAACTTTTTTTTAAAAAGAGAGCATTGTTCCTACAGACCATCAATGTAAGGAGCATTCTTCCTACAGACCATCAATGTAAGGAGCATTCTTCCTACAGACCATCATAGTTACATAGTTACATAGTTAGTAAGGTTGAATAAAGACATCAGTCCATCCAGTTCAAACTGAGTGAGTGTCTACAATTGTCCCTATCCCTTTACATTGCACACTCACATTGGTCCCTGCCCTCAAGGAGCCACAATCCAAGATCCCCAGTTGTATACTAGGGCCAATTTTAGGCAGAAGCCAATTAACCTACCTGCATGTCTTTGGAGTGTGGGAGGAAACCGGAGTACCTGGAGGAAACCCACGCAGGCACAGGGAGAACATGCAAACTCCAGGCAGGTAGTGTCATGGTTGGGATTTGAACCAGTGACCTTTTTTACTGCTAGGTGAGAGTGCTAACCACTACACCACTGTGCCGCCCATCAATGTGAGGAGCATTCTTCCCACTGGCCACCAATGTATGGGACATTCTTCTCACTGATCACCAATGTAAGGAGCATTCTTCCCACTGACCACCAATGTAAGCAACATTCTTCTCACTGATCATCAACGTAAGGAGCATTCTTCTCACTGATAATCAATGTAAGGAGCATTCTTCCTACTGATCACCAATGTAAGGAATTCTTCCCACTGGCCATCAATGTAAGGGACATTTTTCCCACTGTTCACCAATGTAGGGGACATTCTTTCCATTGACCATCAATGTAAGGAGCATTCTTCCCACTGATCACCAATGTAAGGGACATTCTTTCCACTGCTCAGCAATGTAGGGGACATTCTTTCCATTGACCATCAATGTACGGAGCATTCTTCCCACTGATCACCAATGTAAGGCGCATTCTTCCTTCTGATCACCAATGTAGGGGACATTCTTCCCACTGAGCATCAATGTGCAATTTGTTTCGGTCCAAATACAAATTCGGACACATTTTTGGTTATTTGGACATTTGGATGTATCCAAATCTCCGAATGAAATAGTAACAAATAGTAATGACTTGAAATCTATAAAAATTCTTTTGTTTATTAATTTTCGAAGGAATTCCAACTTTTAAGAACAATTAGAATTCAGATTGGTCAAAAAACGATCGACTGATTTGAACTCTGTGTGAAGAAATAGCTAGTTGTTAAGCAGCGGGCTGGGAAGCTGGCTGCCCGCATCCTTAACAACCATGAGTTATCATCTATCAGCGGGCTTACCCAATGACAGATGAATATAAAGATAAAGAATGCCAGAAATTGGCAGGCAACCAAAAATTAAAAAAAAAAATGGTGTAGGGTCCCACCCCCCCCCCCCCCCAGGTCCATACCAGGCCCATCGGGTCTGATATGGATTTTAAGGGGAACCCCACGCCAAAATAAAAAAAAATGGCGTGCCCCCCCCCCCAAAATCCATACTAGACCATTATCCGAGCATGCAGCCTGGCAGGTCAGGAAAAGGGGGGGCGCGAGCACCCCCCTGAACCATTCCATGCCCTCAACGTGGGGGGTTGGGTGCTTTGTGCCTCCCACCCCAAAGCACCTTGTCCCCATGTTGATGAGGACAAGGGCCTCTTCCCGGCAACCCTGGGCTGTGGTTGTCGGAGTCTAAGGGTAGGGGACTTATCAGAATCTGTTAGCCACCTTTAATAAGGGGGCCCCCAGATCCCAACCCCCCCCCCATGTGAATGGGTATCTTGTACATCGTCCCTGTACCCATTCACCAAAAAAAGTGTCAAAAAGTAAGAAACACAGGAAACAGTTTTTTGACAAATCCTTTATTAAAAAAGGAAAAAAAAAAAAAAAAAGTGTCCCTCGATGTCCATCATGATGCCAGCCGACCCAAAAAATAGAAAAATGTCAAAAACGCTTGGCCTCCTAATAGGCTACCTGTCGTTTGTCCTCTCTTTGCTTTGACAGCTCTTATATAGGCAAGGGGCATGGCCACACAGCACTGTCCCCTTCTGACGTCATAATATTTTTTTTTTCAATTTTGGCGTGGGGTTTCCCTTAAAATCCATACCAGACTTGAAAGGCCTGGTATGGACTGAGGGGACCCTATGCCAATTTATTTTAAAAAAAATCTATTGCTGGGCAATTGCTGGTATTGTTTATCTTTACATTCATCTGTCAGTCTGACAGATGTCCACAGCATTGTTGACTGTAGACACAGAGGCTGCTTGCCCTCTATTAGTGGCCTGTGAGCGTCTCCCTTTCCTTGGTGGCCCTCCGGACATGATGTATTTTTTGTTTTGCAACACCACACTACACTGTATTAGATACTGTGTACACCACCAGAAGTGTATTAGAAAGTGTACAACTGTTACACTGTATTGTATGCTGTGTAGACCACCAGAAGTGTAGTAGAAACTGTACACACTGTATTAGATACTGTGTACACCGCTTAAAGTGTATTAGAAACAGTACACCATGGAATGCACTGTAGATATAGGCTACACTGCATGCAGAATATTATATATATATATATATATATATATATATATATATATATATATATATATACACACACATACATATACATACATACACAAGACTGTGTGTATGTCAGAAACCATGAATCAGACCGAGACAGAAGTACAATTAAATCACACTTGTTTATTAATAAAAAGGTAAATAGAGTAAGCGTATGCAAAGCATAGCCAGAGTCCAGTAACCGGATCGAGTAGTCAGCCAGTCCAGAGTTCAATAACCAGATCGGGTAATCAGCCAGGCCAGAAGTCAGGGATCCAAGTAGAGCAACAGCAAGCAGGATAAGGAGCCAGAAGGGATGTCAGCAATCCAGTCTTTAAACAGAACCGCAGGAGATGGTTTCTTGTGATGTGACCAAGGCGAAGGCAGATATGAAGTGAGCTGGATAGCTTTAAGTAGGCAGGTCAGACGAGCTGGATAAGGAACAGCTGGTAACTGTGGAGAGAGATGAGAGCTGGCAATTAGCCGACAGCTGAGCAGCCAGCCCAGAGAAGGAAGGGCTAAGCCAGCCCTGACAGTGTGTGTGTGTGTGTGTGTGTATGTTTATATGTGTGTGTGTGTGTATGTTTATGTTTATGTTTATATGTGTGTATATATATATATATATATAAAAAATACACTGCCACTAACTGAATAACCTGCCTGCTTAATCTAACTCAAGCTATCGCTCTGCCCACAAAAACAACACTACAACATGTAAGCAGCCTTATATAGTGTAGGCCGTGGATTTAGCACCCTGCTTTTGGTCAATGATGGCTCTCTCAGCAGAGAGCACTGTTATTGGCCAAAACATGCAAGTCAGGTGCATGCTTTAGCCAATTATACAGCAATGCACTGCGATCTCCAAGTGCATTATAGGGGCACTCCGCGGAGCTCAAATTTTCCGTGAACGCCCCATATATTCGGTTTGTTTTAGAACAAACGATCACCCGATGTTCAAGTCCAGCCGTGGGCTCATCCCTACTAACCCCCAATATAAGGGACATTCTTCCTACTGACCACCCATGTAAGGGCCATTCTTCTCAATGTCCACCAATCCACTGACCACCAACGTAAGGATTCATTCTTCACACTGACCACCAATGTAAGGGTCGTTCTTCTCACTATCACTAATGTAAAATGTAAGGGACATTCTTTTCATTGCTGAGCAATGTAAGGAGTATTCTTCCCACTGTTCAGCAATGTAAGGGGCATTCTTCCCACTGATTACCAATGTAAGCAGCGTTCTTCCCACTGATTACCAATGTAAGGAACATTCTTCCCACTGATCACCAATGTAAGCAGCATTCTTCCCACTAACCATCAATGTAAGAGATATTCTTTTCATTGACCACCAATGTAAGGAACATTCTGCCTACTGACCACCCATGTAAGGGATATTCTTCTCAATGTCCACCAAATGTAACCAAACCAAATGTAATGGGCATTCATTCCAATGACCACCAATGCAAGGATGCATTCTTCCCCCTAACCACCAATTTATAGGGCATTTTTCACACTGTCACCCAATGATTTGATTTTAACAGAACTTCCCTGAGACCTAAACATTTTTTCAAAAGGTTCCTATTGAGTAAAAACATTGAAAATGTGTCTAGCACTTTGTTACTGCACATCATCATTGTGGTAGGGTGACCACATTTCCAAACTGCCATTTAGGGACTCCCCCCTTCCTAAAAATCAGCTTGTGCGCTTTACCCAGAAGCACTGATCACGACCCTCAAAAAAAGGCTGCCGCGTCACCACTTTACTCACTAACAGTACTTGTCCTGGCCGACTGAGACCCATTTTACCTTGTTCCAACGCTGGCTCTACAGTGATTACATGCAAGCAGGGCCGTTTATAAGGCAGGGCAAAAGGGGCAGCTGCCCTGGGCCCTGTGATTGTTGTGGGGCCCAAAGCAGCTGCCTCATACTTGCCAACTATCCTGCTTTAAATTCCCTCGCCCCTTGAGGTTTTAGTCCTGTGCTTTGTCCCAATATCTCAGTGTGAAGTGCTGCTACTAATGCTGCCCATCTCTACCCTTTTGTTGTGTACAGATGACTCACCTGCAGACCCTGTGTTTACATGTAAATTACCGGCATTCATATGCAAATAGCGGTGGCATTCATATGTAATGGTGGCGCATTCATATGTAAATAGCAGCCGCCAGCAGCATTGATATGTATATCATGCCCCCCCCCCCCCGAGGTCATATCCATAATCTCTAGCAACCAATCAACAAGCAGAAATCATGTGCTGTGACCTCTAGCAACTAATCAGTGAGCCGTAATGTGTGCTGTAACCTCAAACAACCAGTCAGTGAGCGATAATGATACACTGTAACCTCTGGCAACCAGTCGTGCCTGATCTGATTCAGTAAACTGATTTTGAGTCTAGCTGCTATTTATTGTATATCTCAGAGCAGGTGGCGAGCAAATCTGCATGGGGGGGCCCCAAGAAAAGTTTTGCCCAGGGTCCAATCAATATTAAAGATGGCCCTGCATGCAAGAGGCGGGATTTATGATTTCTCCAATCACAAGCAGGGGGTGGGGATTGTGCCTCTCTAGACATTCCCGGCCAGGACAAGTACTGTCAGTAAGTAAAGTGGCGATGTGGCAGGCTTTTTTTGGGGGCATCAGATCAGCCCTGGGGGTGGGTGGCAGTGTCGGTTTCATTCCGGGACACTGTATTGTCCTGGAATGAAGGTGCCCGAGACAGACCTCCAAAATTCGGGACTGTCCCGGGCAATCTGGGACACGTGGTCACCCTACATTGTGGGCTGCACTGTCATACTGAACCCCAATGATCTTCTTTACTTTTATTAGCAATGAAAAAGTAGCACAATTTCCCTGAACATGTAATATTGCTTAGATGCAAGAATAAACCTTATGCTGCAAATTATGTTTAACCATGAACCTGGGAAGACAGTATCTTAGCCGTGTTTCATTCTGCTTTGATTCTGGTATGTTGTGAAATGAAGAAGTTCTGAACTCAGGAGATCTATATTTAACCTGAACGTCACTCAGTGACTAATATGTAACTGGTAGCTGCCTCGCCAAACCACAGGAAACACTGGGAATTAGCAGCTTTCAAAATACTTTCTTTTGCCTGAGGAACATTCCCTCCCATCATGTACCTTCTACTAAACGAAGACTTCCGATGGGTTGATTATGCATATAAATATTCTGGTTAAAAGGCACACTTCTTACTGTTACAGATGTTGCACAAAATAAATTTTGCAACAAAATTTCACAATTTACCAGTTTAGCAATCGGAACCATTAAAGATACATTTCTTATTGCTTGCTACAGGTTACTGTGCTTTTTTGGCCTTTCTGAATAAAGCTGGACATAGTTTGATTAAAATTCAGCAAGTTCCGCAGGGACCAGCTGAATTTCAATCCATTCATGTGTAGACAGGTACAGACTATTATCGCCACTGCAGGTGGCGCTCAACCACAGTGGCAGTGCAGAGGGAGGGAAAGTCAGGAGGAACATGGTTCCTCTATGGCAGGAGTGTCCAAACTTTTTTTAAAGAGGAAGTGAACATGCGTGAGGGCCGACCATTTTGCCTGGCATTTTTTGAACCATTAAATTTCGGTCTAAGCCCTTTTACACACAGTCGGAGAATCCGTCGGAATGTGTCCTATCGGACTGTGTCGTCGGATAATCCGACTGTGTGTGGTATGCATCGGACTGATTCCGTCGGAATATCCGTCGGACCCAATTTTCCAACATGTTGGAAATATTTCCCGACCAACTGGGCCGATCGGACATACTCCGATCATGTGTAGAGAATTTTGATCGGACCAAGTGCCACGCATGCTCAGATCAAATTCCTACATCAAAGCTATTGGCTACTAGCCTGAATGTAGTCCCATCGTAACGAAATTACATCATCACGTTCTGAAAGATCGTATTTTTCGTCAACTTTGTCCGACCATGTGTATGCAACAGTTTCGGACAAGATCGATTGTTTTTATCAATGCATACAAGGCTTCCTCTGATTGGCTAAAGTGGAAAACGTGCCACCATCTGCATTCCTGGCCCAAACAAACAATTTAAAGTGACAGGAAACATGGACTTGGGCTTTAAAGTGTATGTAGGCATTTAGCCTCAGACAAGAATGTGAGATTCTTATGGTCAGTAAGAATGAGAGGAGATGTCTCCATTCTTTCAGGGCTAAAATGATCGCTAACAGCTCTCTGTCACCAATCTCGTAATTGCACTCCACAGGTGACAATTTCTTGAAAAAGTAGCCACAAGGGTGCACGGCGCTCTCAGAGGTAGGATGTTGAGACAGAAAGGCACCAACTCCAGTCTCAGAAGCATCAACCTCAAGCATAAAGGTAACGTAGGATCAGGATGTGCCAACACAGGAGCAAAAACAAAGGCAGCCTTGAGGCTCCCAAAGGCCTTAATGGACTCCGGAGGCAAACACTGTGGGCTACCGTCCTTTGTTGTCATATCAGTTAGGGGCTTGACCAGAGACGAGAAGTTATGAGAAACTTCTGATAATAGTTGGCAAAGCCAAGAAAACACTGCAAAGGATGTAAACCCACGGGTCGGGGCCACTGTGGAAATTACATAACCCAGGAATTTAACCTGTTCACGCTGAAATTTGCACTTCTCCAATTTACACTAGAGATTGTTCTCTCTTAGTTTCTGAAGCACATGACAGACATCTGTGTGGTGGTTCTTCAGTGACTTGGAAAATATGAGGATATCATCAAGATAAACCACCACACATAACTGCAACAAATCTCAGAGGACATCGTTAATAAATTCCTGGAAAACTGCCGGGGCGTTACAAAGGCCAAAAGGCATTACGAGTTACTCATAATGGCCTGTTCTGGTATTAAACGCAGTTTTCCACTTGTCGCCCTCCTCAATCTTCATGAGATCTTATGCCCCTCTCAAATCAAGCTTTGTGAAAACCATTGCTCCCTTGAGGCGGTCAAATAACTCCGTAATCAACGGAATCAAATAGGCATTCTTAATCGGGAAACAATTGAGACCCCTATAATCAATACAAGGTCCCAGTTCACCACTCTTCTTTTTCACAAAGAAGAAACCAGCACCAGCAGGAGACAAGGATTTGTAGATGAAACCTCGAGAAAGAGTGTCTGCAACATACTCCTCCATGGCCTTATCCTCCAAGACCATCAAAGGGCAAACCCGGCCAGGAGTGGGTATGGCACCAGGTTGAAGGTCAATTGCGCAATCATACAACCGGTGTGGAGGCAAACTACCGGCTTGACCTTTGTCAAAGACATTGCTAAAATCGCGGTACTCCTCTGGCAGGGAGGAGAGTGAAGAGATGCACAGGACCTTGGCTACTTTCTGGAAGCATGTCTTACTGCATTGTGGCGAGCAGGAGAGAACCTCAACATGGAGCCAATCAAAAGAGGGGTTGTGCCTCTGTAACCAAGGATAACCAATAACCAGCAGAAACGTAGGTGAGGAAATAACTTGGAATTGGATTGTCTCATGGTGATGAGCCCCTACGGCCATGGACAATGGAACAGTCGCATGAGTCACATGGGCAGGCTGTAGAGGTCTCCCGTCAAGAGCCTCAATGTCAAGTGGAGTGTCACGCAGCTGCAGCGGAATCAAGTGCTTCGATACAAAGGCAGTATCAACTAACAGGCCTGCAGCCCCAGAGTCAATTTGAGCCTGTATCTCGACGGACAACTCAACCCAAGAAAGGGTAACTGAAACCAGGCATTTATCCTTCTGGATAACTGGGGACGAAACAATGGCACCTAAGGTCTGTCCGTGACAGGGCCTCAAGGTTCGGGTGTTCCCTGGATGGTTAGGACAAGACTTCAAAAAGTGACCTGCCTGGCCACAATAAATGCACAATCCCTCCCTCCTCCTAATGTTTCTCTCATCCACAGAGAGACGCGTGAAGCCCAAGTGCATGGGTTCATCTTCAAAGACTGATGCGGTACCAGGAGGCATGGGTGGGACTGAAAAGCTTGGAGGCAAATGTACAGGAGGCTTCTGTAATCGCTCCTTAACCACTTGCCGCCTGCCATATAGCAAAATGACGGTGGCAAAGTGGTTGTAATATCCTGGCCGGACGTCATATGACGTGATCAGGATATTAAGCCACTGCACGCCTCCGTGTTCAATCACGGCTGATCACAGTGTAAATAGGAAGAGCCGGTGATCGGCTTTTCGTCACTCGCGTCTGTCAGACGTGAGTAGAGGAGAGCCGATCGGCAGCTCCTCTGATGGGGGGGTCTGTGCTGATCGATTATCAGCACAGCCCCCCCGAGGATGCCCACACTGGACCACCAGGGATGCCACCAGACCACCAGGGATGCCCAGCAACAGGTTTGCCCCCTAGACCACCAGGGATGTCAGTCAGTGCCCAAATGGATGCCAATCAGTGCCCATCACTGATTGGCATGCATTATTGTTTGGCACTGATTGGCATCCATCCCTATACAGTACTGTACACTACAATGCCCATCCGTGCCGCCTATCAGTGCCCATCTATGCCGCCTATCAGTGCCCATCCATGCCCATCCTTGCCGCCTATCAGTGCCCATCCATGCTGCCTATCAGTGCCCATCCATGCCCATCTGTGCTGCCTATCCATGCCACCTATCCATGCCACCCATCCATGCCAATCCGCGCCACCTATCAGTGCCTATTTGTGCCACCTATCAGTGTCTAACTGTGTCGCATATCAGTGCAATCTATCAGTGCCGCCTATCAGAGCCACTTCATTGATGCCACATCATTGGTGCCCATCAGTGCCGCCTTATCAGTGCCAGTCACAGTGGCCCCGTCAGTGCCCATCAGTGAAGGAGAAAACTTACTTATTTACAAAGTTTTGTAACTGAAACAAAAAAAATATGTTTTTTTTCAAAATTTTCTGCCTTTTTTTTATTTGTTTAGCAGAAAATAAAAATCCCAGAGGTGAGCAAATACCACCAAAAGAAAGCTCTATTTGTGGGAACAAAATGATAAAAATTTAGCTTGGGTACAGTGTAGCATTACCGCGCAATTGTCATTCAAAGTGTGCCAGCATTGAAAGCTCAAAATTCGTCTGGGCAGGAAGGTGTATAAGTGCCCGGTATTGTAGTGGTTAAAAGAGAGTCTTTCTCTTAATTTGAAGTGAATGAGGATGGCAAACATGATCAATTTCTCCAGCTCAGTGGGTATATCTCAGGCTGATATCTCATCCTTGATGATATCTGAGAGACCATGAGAAAAAGCAGCCACGAGGGCCTCATTGTTCCAAGCAACCTCTGCTGTCAGAGTACTGAATTCAATGGCGTAATCGGCAACAGTTCTCATCAGGGCAGGATTTAGGGGGGTGGGGGCCCCTGGGCTTGAGTCACTTTTGGGCCCTACCTTCTATAGATTACCGTATTTATCGGCATATGACACGCACCCCAAGTTTAGGAGGGAATTTTAAGGAACAAAACTTAGGAAGGAAGTTTAACCAAAAAAAACCTTACATTTAAACGCCCATCAATGCAGTCTTATCAGTGTCCATCTGCAACCTTGCCCATCCATCTGCAGCCTTGTCCGGTGTCATTGCAGCCTTGTTAGTGTCATTTGCAGCCTTGAAGTTTAAAGGGGTTGTAAAGGTTCGTTTTTTATTTTCTAAATAGGTTCCTATAAGCTAGTGCATTGTTGGTTCATTTACCTTTTTGCTTCAATTTCCCTTATAAATGTTTTTTTTCTTTGTTTTCTTTATCTGAATTTTTCACTTCCTGTTCCTCCTCAGTAAGCTGTTCTGGCTGACTAACCACCAGCTCGGATGATGGTGTGAAGTTTACTGAGGAGAAACAGGAAGTGAGATATTCAGACAAAGAAAAAAAACATTTAGAAGGGAAATTGAAGGAAAAGGTAAGTGAACCAACAATGCACTAGCTTAGAGGAACCTATGTAGAAAATAAAAAACAAACCTTTACAACCCCTTTAAAAATACACAGTCCTGTGTATCTCGTCGGCTCTCGGGTCCTCTTGGCGGCTCTCAGTCCTCTTGGTGGCTCTTGGCAGCTCTCGACGGTTCTCGGGTCCTCCCGGCAGCTCTCGGGTCCTCCCGGCATCCCTCGGGTCCTCTCGCAGTCCCAAGCAGAGCCGAGAGTAGCCGAGTGTACTCGACTTGGCTCACAGTCATACCCAGTCCCTGTGTTATGTCCATCATAGTGCGTGACTGTAAGTGGAGCCGAACTGAGTACATGCGGCCATGTATCTCGGTGGGGCCCCCTATTGGGCGGGGCCCATGGGCTTGAGCCCAGTCAAGCCCAATGGTAAGTCCTGCCCTGGTTCTCATACTCTGTTTGATGGATATAATGCACTTGGGAGCAGAAGCGGAACATGCGGGAAAGTCAAATACCCTTTTAAAAGAAGCTAAAAACTCAGGGTAACTCAAGACAACAGGTTTTTGAGTCTCCCATAGAGGGTTTGCCCAGGCCAAAGGCTCTCCCAGAAAGCAAAGCTATCACAAAACCTACTTTGCTTCTGTCCGTGGGAAAGGCTTGGGGCAGCATCTCAAAGTATATCTCAACCTGGTTGAGAAATCCTCTGCAATGGACTGAATAGCCCCTAAATTGCTGGGGAAGCGGAGCGGAACCAGACATACCTCTTATAGAGGTAATACTCAAGGCAGGTATCTGCACAGAGACTGGCGCAGCAGCAGGGATGATCTGCAACATAGGTTGTACTGGAGCAGCCATAGTGGGAGACTCCAGGTGAGCCGTGCGACTCAGGAGCGTTTGTAATGCCATGGCAAACTGATCCATGTGGTGATCCTGCTCATCCAATCTAGAAAAAATATTACTAACAAGTGGATTGACTGCATCTTCTGAATTCATGGCCTTCGTCTACTGTCAGAAACCATGAATCAGACCAAGACAGAAGTACAGTTAAATCACACTTGTTTAATAATAAAAGTAAATAGAACAAACGTACTCAAAACATAGCCAAAGTTTGGTAACCGGAACGGATAGTCAGACAAGCCAGAAAGTCTTGAAGCCAGGACTCGGCGTAGTGGAACAGCAAGCAGGATCTGGAGCCGGAAGGAATGTCAGCCAAGCAAGTCTTTAACAGGAACGCAGGAGATAGTCTCTGTGATGTTGACCAGGGAAAAGGCAGAGATCATCTAGACTGGATGGCTTAAGTAGCCAGGACTGACAAGCAGGATATCATCAACAGGTGAGTCACTGTGGAGAGATAGGAGCTGGCAATTAGCTGACAGCTGAGTGGCCAGCTCAGAGAAGGAAGGGCTGAGCCCAGCCCTGTCAACTATTCAGTGCTCATCAATACAGGCAGAGACTGTGGTCATGTGAAGAATCTAACATTAAGGCAGTTCCCTGATTTAGAGATGAGCTTCCACACTGTGCGCAGTAAAAATACAGAGTTCCTCTGAAAAGTGCTGTCCCAAGTCACTACACACTGTTTCTGATGTATGTTGCATTAGGAGGGATGTGCCGAGCCTGGGCACATTCCACCAGTTCAACGTACCTCTGTTACCTCGGATGCTGCTGAGCACCTAGCATGGACCTCATGCATGCTTATTAACTCTTTCCTTCCTGTACCTAGTGACCAGACCATAGATCTCCATAACGTGAGTTCAGTTCCGGTTGCTATTGGATACCAACCACTATGGAGGGAGCCAGACAATGCCCCCCTTGCTATGTGAGGACCTGTCATCCTACCATGTAGCACACCTAAGAACTGGTTGCTTGTTGTCTTAAACTTTTGCTTACTCTTAGCAACGGCTTTTCTTTCCCTTGTCTTGCTGAGTTAACTCTTGTGTAATGGTGTTACTACATACCCCTTTGTGCTTTACAGACCCTGGTTCTTTTCATGCGCCAGAACAAACACGCAAATTCAGACCAGGCTTTGAGCGGTTAATGTAACTTTACTGAACAATTTGCAGAATTACAGTTCAAAATGAACAACAACTTTATTCCTAGTCCAGTGTTTCTCAATTCCAGTCCTCAAGGCAGACCAACGGGTCATGTTTTCAGGATTTCCCTCGGGTGAACCAGCTGTGGTAAATACTAGGGGAGTGAAACAGATCAAATCACCTGTGCAAAATAATGGGAAACCTGAAAACATGACCCGTTGGTGCGCCTTGGGTACTGTAATTGAGAAACACTGTCCTAGTCTAACTACAGTTGTGTGGCTGCCCAGGCATACCTCCATGAGGTGATAGTCAATAATGTCGGCAATGGTTCTGGTGGCCAGTGCTACATGGCAGAACCAACTGCATGACACCAATAACCAGAGATGTAATTAGATCCTTCAAGGCCCTGGTGCAAAAGACCATGGAAACCATGAAGGGTCTCCCTAAACCCCCCCATTCCAGCCCTGGGCTTCCAGTTCTTGGAAGGTGTCCGTGGACATCCTCCCAGAACCCTACTTCCCATGTGAGGTGTGGATCCACCACGCTTTGTGACACAGCTGATCACAGATCATGGTAAAGGGCTAACCACAGTGGCCCTTTACCATGTGATCAGCTGATCTTGCCAGTTATCGGCAGTCCTTTGTCCCACAATGTGTCTGTTTGAGGAAAGGAGAGCCATTAACCAGCAAGACTGTCAGTACATTGTTTACACTGATAATCAGGGCACCGATTATCGGTACCCTGATTATCAGTGCAGCCCCATCAGTGCTGGCTATCAGTGCCCATCAGTGCTGCCTATCAGTGCTCATCAGTGCCAACTATCAGTGCCCATCAGTGCTGCCCAGAAATTCGTTCACAGAACAGCGAATATTATGGGGTGTTCTCGGCAAATTTGAGCGCTGCGGAACACCCCAAAATGCACTGCGAGATCGCAGTGCATTGCTGTATGATGATTGGCCAAAGCATGCACCTGATTCTCGATTGGATTCAGGTCTGGACTTTGACTTGGCCATTCTAACACCTGGATATGTTTATTTGTGAACCATTCCTTTGTAGATTTTGCTGTATGTTTGGGATCATTGTCTTGTTGGAAGATAAATCTCCGTCCCAGTTTCAGGTCTTTTGCAGACTCCAACAGGTTTTCATCCAGAATGGTCCTGTATTTGGCTGCATCCATCTTCCCCTCAATTTTAACCATCTTCCCTGTCCCTGCTGAAGAAAAGCAGGCCCAAACCATGATGCTGCCACCACCATGTTTGACAGTGGGGATGATGTGTTGAGGGTGATGAGCTGTGTTGCTTTTACGCCAAACATATCGTTTTGCATTGTGGGCAAAAAGTTTGATTTTGGTTTCATCTGACCAGAGCACCTTCTTCCACATGTTTGGTGTGTCTCCCAGGTGGCTTGTGGCAAACTTTAGACACGACTTTTTATGGATATCTTTGAGAAATGGCTTTCTTCTTGCCACTCTTCCATAAAGGCCAGATTTGTGCAGTGTACGACTGATTGTTGTCCTATGGACAGACTCTCCCACCTCAGCTGTAGTTCTCTGCAGTTCATCCAGAGTGATCATGGGCCTCTTGGCTGCATCTCTGATCAGTCTTCTCCTTGTCTGAGCTGAAAGTTTAGAGGGACGGCCAGGTCTTGTTAGATTTGCAGTGGTCTGATACTCCCATTTCAAAATGATCGCTTGCACAGTGCTCCTTGGGATGTTTAAAGCTTGGGAAATCTTTTTGTATCCAAATCCGGCTTTAAACTTCTCCACAACAGTATTACGGACCTGCCTGGTGTGTTCCTTGGTCTTCATGATGCTCTCTGCGCTTTAAACAGAACCTTGAGACTATCACAGAGCAGGTGCATTTATACAGAGACTTGATTACACACAGGTGGATTCTATTTATCACCATCAGTCATTTAGGACAACATTGGATCATTCAGAGATCCTCGCTGAACTTCTGGAGTGAGTTTACTGCACTGAAAGTAAAGGGGCCGAATAATTTTGCACGCACCACTTTTCAGTTTTTTATTTGCTAAAAAAGTTTAAATTATACAATAGATTTCGTTTTATTTCACAATTGTGTTCCACTTGTTGGTGATTCTTCACAAAAATTTTTAATTTTATATCTTTATGTTTGAAGCCTGAAATGTGGCAAAAGGTTGAAAAGTTCAAGGGGGCTGAATACTTTTGCAAGGCACTGTACTCTGCATCCAGTGTAGCCTATATCTACAGTGCATTCTGTGGTGTACTTATTCTAATACACTCCAGGTGGTGTATACAGTATCTAATACAGCGCAGCCGTAGTACAGTTGCTAATACAGTGCAGGCGGTGTACACAGTATATAATACAGTGTATATAGTGTCTACTACACTTCTGGTGGTGTACACGGTATAAAATACAGTGTAGCCATAGTACAGTTGCTAATACAGTGCAGGCGGTGTACACAATATCTAATAAAGTGTGTTCAGTTTCTACTACACTTCTGGTGATGTACACAGTACACAATACAGTGCAGTCGTAGTACAGTTTCTACTACTTTTCTGGTGGTTTACACAGTATCTAATACAGTGTGTACAGTTTGTACTACTTTTCTGGTGGTGTACACAGTATCTAATACAGTGTGTACAGTTTGTACTACTTTTCTGGTGGTGTACACAGTATCTAATACATTGTAGTGTGGTGTTGCAAAACGAAATATACATCATGTCTGGAAAGCCACCAAGGAGAGGCAGACGCTCACAGGCCACTAAAAGAGGGCAAGCAGCCTCTGTATCTAGAGTCAACAGTGCTGGTCGTGGACATGGTGCATCCTCTGCAGGTGCCCGTGTGGTACGCTTGTCCTTTTTTTCTGCTGCTGGCCATGTTATTGAGCCAGAACATGCAGAAGAGTTGGTGGAGTGGATAACAAAGCTGGACTCATCCTCCTCCTCTGTCACCCGGGCTCAGAGTAATTTGCCTACCAACGCAGCTGCCAAAGCGGCCTATTCCACCGGCTCCTTGTCCACAGTCACTCCTTCAGTAGCCCCACCATCATGCATGGAGGAGTCCCCATTATTATTCATCCACAGTGTCATGTAAATGCTGCTGGAGGATGCACAGTGATTTTATAGGCTCCGATGTTGGTACCCAGGTTGAGGAAGGGAGTAACATGAGCCTAGAGAGAGGGGATATCCAAGAACGACTAGAAACTGGCAGTCATGTTCCCCCAGCTTCAGCATACTGCCAAGTTTGCTCTAGTGACAAGGAGAGAGGGGATGATGAGGTCACTGACTGTACTTGGGTGCCAGAGAGAAGAGAGGAGGAGGAGGAGGCACAACTCCAATGAGGCAGGATGTCCTATAGGGGGCAGCTTAAGGGCAGCCACCCTATTGCATCACACTGCAGAGCTGACTTTTAAAAGTTCCTTCGTGTGGGCCTTTATCGACATGTGTGCAGCAGATCGCACCATTGCTGTTTGCAACCTATGTCTGAAGTGGATCAAGCATGGCAGGAACAGCGGCTGCTTGGGCACCACATGCTTGACCAGACATATGACGAGCTGCCATGCAGTCCATTGGCAACAGCACTTGAAAGTCCCATATCAAAGAAAAGGGCAGACTTCTCCTTGCTCCTCATCTGGGATCTCCAACCACACTATACCTCCAGTCCTCTCAAAAACATGCACTGAGAGGAATGAAGGTACAGCAATTGGTGTCCTGAGTATTTGCAGCCAATCTGCTAGCAGTACACAACCATCTGATTTTTAACAAGCAAATTTCCCCATCCAAGTTGCTGAACCGTAAAAAGAAATTCGGTCCCAGCCATCCACATGCTCAGCATCTAAATGCTAGCTTGGCCAAATTGCTAGCACTGCAACTGTTGCCTTTTCAGCTAAAAGACTCTGCCCCATTTCGTAAATTTGTGGAATGTGCTGTACCTCAGTGGCAGGTTCCAAAATGCCATTTCTTTTCACGGAAAGCAATTTCGGCTTTCTACCGGCATGTGGAAGGCAATGTTTTGGCTTCGTTGGACAGGGCGGTCAGCAGTAAGGTGCATATTACCGCTGACTCATGGTCCAGCAGGCATGGGCAGGGACATTAACTTTCCTTCACGGCGCACTGGGTAACTCTGCTGGGAAAGATGCAGGACAGAGTTCAGTATTGTTGGGGCTTGTACCACCACAAAAGCTGAAAATTGGCCTGGGCAGGAAGGGTGTAGAAGTGCCCAGTTTTGATGTTGTTAGACCCCTTTCACACTGGGGCGCTTTGCAGGCGATACAGCGCTAAAAATAGCGCCTGCAAAGTGCCCTGAACGAGCAGCTGCTGTGTCTCCAATGTGAAAGCCTCGAGGGCTTTCACACTGGAGCGGTGCGCTGACAGGACGCTAAAATGCTAGCAGCATCTTTGGAGCGGTGAAGGAGCGCTCCTTCACCGCTCCTGCCTACTGAAATCAATGGGGCAGCGTGGCTATACCACCTGCATAGCGCCGCTGCAGCAGCGCATTGTGGTGGTTTTAACCCTTTCTCGGTCGCTAGTGGGGGGTAAAAGCTCCCCACTAGTGGTCAAATAGTGCCGCAAAGATGACGGTAAAGCGTCCCCAAAAATAATGGCGCTTTACCGCCAACGGACTCACCGCCCCAGTGTGAAAGGGGCCTAAAAGTAGACCTAAAGATAAAAGATGTTTTTTTCATTCGGATATAATATAAAGGAGATATTACCCCTGCCAAGTTTTTTGCCAACTGTGTCCCATTGTGGAGATCTTCCTTCACTTCCCGTTCCATAGGTAAAACAGGAAGTATTCCCTTCCAAAGTGTAACTAAAGGCAAAACTTTTTGTTCATTTTGGATAGAGTTAGGGAGGGTTATAACCCCTGTCATTTTTTCTTTTGCCATCTGTGTCCCATTGTGGAGAATTCCCTTTGCCACAGCTAACACAGAAAGTAAGAGGAGATTTCTCCAAAGTAAGAGAATCCCGGGGTGTCATCAGGGTCACCAGAACAAGTGGCCCCATTGGAAGATTTCCTCACTATTATTGTTCCGAAGTCAGCTCAAAATGTGGGATTTACGAACAGGACAATTAAGGTAAATTTCGCTAATGGGGGGGGGGCACAGACAACAATAAAAACATGAAAGGTTTTCTAATCTCTTTCTACTTTATCCAAAACGAAAAGTTATGCCTTTAGTTACACTGTAAAGGAAAAGTCCACTTTTTTATTTCTCAACAGTTTAGCAATAGAAGTACCTAATAGGAACTTTAATGCTGTGCATTTTCTATGCTGTTACTGCCACCTTGTGGAGGGAGAGTATAGTGATATGTACTGTATGTTGAACAGGTATCCCAGGAAGAATAAATACTGCTTGTAACTCCATTCAGATCTGAGCAGAAATGTTTATGCCTTATTTAAATGCATGATTATATTCTAAATTTAGAAAAAAATTAAATACTTTTAGATTTGTGGTGCACTATACCAATGGTCCTTGGCACTATTTCTCCCACTGGCACCAACAATGGGGCAATTATTCCTGCACTGACACCAACAATGAGACACTACTTCTCCCACTAATACCAACAATGGGACACTATTCCTTTCACTGAAACCAACAATGGGGCAATATGCCTCCAACTGATACCAATGATGGGGCACTATTCCTTCCACTGATACCAATGATGGGGCACTATTCCTCCCACTAATACCAAGGATGGGGCACTATTCCTTCCACTGAAACCAATCATGGGCCACTATTCCTTTCACTAATACCAACGATGGGGCACTTACTCCCCCTGACACCAATGATGTGGCACTATTACTCCCACTGACACCAATGATGTGGCACTATTACTCCCACTGACACCAATGATGGGGCACAATTCCTCCAACTGATACCAATGATTGGGCACTATTCCTTCCACTGATACCAATGATGGGGTACTATTCTTCAGACTGAAACCAATGATGGAGCACTATTTCTTCCACTGATGCCATTGATGGGGCACTTTTACTCCCACTATAACCAAGTATGGGGCATTATTCCTTCCACTGATGCCAATGATGGGGTACTTTTCCTTCCACTAATACCAAGGATAGGGCTGTATTCCTCCCACTAATACCAACAATGGGATACTATTATTCCCACTGACACCAATGATGGGGCACTATTCGTCCCACTGATACTAATGATGGGGCACTATTCCTCCCACCGATACCAATGATGGGGCACCATTACTCCCACTGATACCAATGATGGGGCACTCTTTCCCATACTGATACCAATGATGAGGCACTATTCACTAATACCAATGATGGGGCACTATTACTATGATGGGGCACTCTTTCTCACACTGATACCAACGATAGGGCACTATTCACAAATGCCAATGAAGGAACACTGAGATCTACAAAGGGATGATGGCGCTGTTCTCTACACTATATACAAGTGCATATGGTAAGTGCAAACAAATTACGTTAAAAAAAC
Organism: Lithobates pipiens; assembly: GCF_037356315.1. Lineage (NCBI taxonomy): Eukaryota > Metazoa > Chordata > Amphibia > Anura > Ranidae > Lithobates > Lithobates pipiens. The sequence goes on along the minus strand of NW_027507754.1, from coordinate 455,084 downwards.
ACAAAAAAAATGTCTACGTGCATGTGATCAATGAAATATAACCAAATGTAAACAATTCTACTGAAAAGTGCAATGTGCATAAGAATGATGAATTGCAAGAAATCAAAAATATAAAAGTGCATATTGCAATACAAATAGATAAATATATCTACATATATAAGTATCCCAAGAACAGCACCAATAAGAAAAATCGGTGTATCATATAGTGTAAATTTAGGCAAAAATTCGGACATGATTCGCACCTGAACTAGTGACCAGGGACACACCAGACCCCAGGCACGAAACCACGTCCACACATGTGAACCAGGCCACAGTGTCAGTGTTTTTTGTTTTTAATTACAATTTAATTTTTAAATATTTATTTATTACAGCTCTTTCTTATTTTGATTTTTTTTTATCAGCCAATCCGGGACAAGGGGGGACTGGAGGAGCACAGAGGGGGACCAGAGAAGACTCCGGGAGCCACAGGAGGAGCAGGAGGAAGACTCCGGGAGCTGCAGGAGGAGGCAGGGAGCCAGAGAAAGGCACGGGGGCACAGAGATTAGGGACATTTGATGAGCAGTGGCCGGTGATCGGTGCGGCAGTGGGAGAGTTACAAGCGCCGATCTCCCTGTATAGGAGAGGAGAGGAGGAGAATCGGCTTTCAGCTGTTGATTGAAAGCTATACAGGGAGATCGGTGCTTGTAACCCCCCCCCCCCCCCCCCCGGCACCAATAAAATGGCTAACGATTGGAACCCGGAAGAAGAACGGACTGAAGGTGTCAGTAGGTGGTGAGGGATCACATTTCTGGAGTGTAGGTGAGTAAAGTTTTGCTTTACAGTGGAACTAAAGGCATTGGAGTTGATTTACTAAAACTGGTGAGTGCAATATCTGCTGTGCATGGTAGTCAATCGGGTTCTAACTTCAGCTTGTTCAATTAAGCTTTGGTCAAAAAAAAAAAAAAAAACCTTGGAAGCTCATTGGTTTCTTGGCAGAGCTGCACTAGATTTTGCACCCTCCAGTTTTAGTAAACCAACCATCTTCCTAGCATCTTCTCTCTGGGTGAAGGCCTTCGGATATCTCCATTAGCCAGCATGGTATAACGTAACTCCTGCACATGCACAGGAATCAGTAATCAGAATCTATGCTGGACTGTAGGCTGATCTGTGCTAAGGGATTTTACAATGAACTACCATTGTGGAGTGGTCTCTTTGACTTCAAAGTGTGAGGATGACAAACTCGACAAGCTAGCTAAACTTACAGAGGCCTCTGCATTAGTTCTTTTCAGTCTGGCTGCCATGTTTAGTTGTCAGTGGGTGGCAAAACTGCAAGGTGCACCTGTAGCCTCAGTCTTCTCCTCCACGCAGACTGCAGCAGGGCGGGGTCTGAGAGTGAGCGGCGCTCCCAGCCTCCCCTGCTCCCTGTGGTCTACAGACATTGCGGGGCGGCCCCCAATGTGCAAGCAGCATGGGCTCCAGGGGCAGATCTTTTGGGCCCCAAAACAGTGACTGGGCCTGGGGCATTTGCCCCGCGTGGAAGATGGCCCTGGCGCTGCCCTTTTAAACTGCTCCCTGGGTCCCATGGACCCCACATGACCCATGGTAGGCTGGCCCAGGCGGAAAATCTGATTGGCTGAGAAAGGTATGTTTATTCGTAACCTGAATTTACTGTAGCTCATCATATTAATATCAAAGGCACCACCACCATCTAATGACAAAAAGGAGAAGCCACAGCTAAACAGGATTGGGAGAGAAGCCATTTGACCTCTAAACACTACAAATTAGCCAGGCTGGCTACCACCCAGCATAACTAAATTTACCTGTAACCCTATTTTAGGATGAGGGTGCTACATCCATATCAGATAGATCAGGCAGGATGGCTTTAAACATAGTACAGGCATACCCCACTTTTAAGTACACAATGGGGTTTATTTACTAAAGCTGAAAAGTGCAAAATCAGGCTCACTTCTGCATAGAATCCAATGAGCTTCTAACCCCAGCTTGTTCAATTAAGCTTTTGAAACAAAACGTGGAAGCTCATTGGTTTCTATGCAGAAGTGAGCCTAATTTTGCACTTTTCAGCTTTAGTAAATAAACCCCATTGTGTACTTAAAAGTGGGGTATGCCTGTAGTAGCATAGAACCATAGATCTACTTGTTGGGCAGATTCTGGCACTCCTATAAGTTTAAGATTATTCCTCCTGGATCTGTCCTCTATATCTCCAAGTTTAGCTTTAATCCACTCCATTTCTTTGTCTTTCCCCTCAGAGGCATCTACCAGATCATTAATGGTGGTGGCGAATGCCCCCATTTTGGTCTCTACGTGATCTACTCTATATTCCACCGCACTTAAAGAGGAAGTAAACCCTGATGAGTTTACTTCCTCTTTCATTCCCTGCAAAGGCAAAGCATAATGGACTACTATGCATTGCATAGTAGTCCATTATGTGTCACTTACCTGACACAGGAGCCAGCGATGTCACCGCTGTCCCCTGTAGTCTGGCGTATCCATCTTCTTGGTGGGGTCTCGCTGCTCCGCCGCTGTCATTCGGCGAAGCCGCGATGACGTCACTCCCGCGCATGCGCACGGGAGCCGACACGTACGGCATCTTCGTCATTGACGATGCCGCACTCAGTGCGCCTGAGTGGCGCATGCACCCAAGGGACAGCAGTGCCTGTCTTTCGGCAAATATCTCCTAAACCGTGTAGGTTTAGGAGATATTTCTTGGACCTACAGGTAAGCCTTAATCTAGGCTTACATGTAGGTCAAAGTGTGTTGTAAGGGTTTACAACCACTTTAATTTAGAGTTTAACTTGTGCATGCAAGCCATCATACCAGCTTGAAGAGAGCTTCTTAATAAATAAGCATGTCTTTCATCTTCATGTCTAGCACTGGCTGGTTTGTAGTTGGAAACTCCTCAATGGATTCAGAAAGCTCCTTTATGTCTTCCCCAGAGTTCACATTATTGTTCACCTCATGTCTTCTGCTGTGGCTGTCCATTTTAAACCTGGCCTTCTTAGGGCTGCTAGACAGAGGTGTAGAAGGACAGTAGCCTGGGTTGTGTGGGATCCTCCACAATTGCTGGCTGTGTCCTGCTGAGAGGCTCTTGGAGAGGAAGCTCCCACTCCATCTTGCCTCCTTCCATGCTGCTGCTAAGTGAAAAAAGCAGTCAACTTTTGAGGATTCCTATCATCCTTCCATTTTCTAGACATGATCCTTAGGTTGTTGTCTCATGGATCTCCATGAAAATAGGGTTGATTGAGCGCCAGGGAGGTTATTCTGGGTTGTTGTGTCCCCCTGCGTAGCTGGAGCTCTGATCTTACGCCGCCATCTTGCTTCCTGGCAGGCTCCATCCCCACTGACATCACCTCCAAGATATTGGCTACCAGCCGCAGTCACAGGGCTTTTGGATGTCTAGACAAGGGAGGCATTTATGGGTATATACAACGTAACATAAATAAAGCACATTAAATCAACATAGAACTTCATGGGAAGAGTTTCATTTGTAAGAATTTTTGCAGTGAATGGTCTGGTAACATCTTTATTGCTAAAAAAATGGTCCGGTGACCTATCTATTGATGTAGCACTACCCCTGTAGGAGTCGCTATTGTCCCAGGTCCTCAATGCTGCACAGCCAGTTGCATTGCATTTCCTTCACACATTTCAACACAGAAAAACAATATTTGCTTGTTTTTGATGTTTTATTAGGTGGTGATAACTTGGATGAGGTGTTATGGGATGTCCAAGTTGAAATGTCCAGAACACAGAAAAACAGGGGGACAACTTCCTCCCTATTTACAAAGAAATCCTCTTCTTCCTTCCACCTGCACAAACTTGGTTTCAAATGCACAGCAGCTCCTGCTGATCACTTTTGTGGGAACTAGCAGTTTTAGCTAGTTCAGCAAAAGCCCATTACAGGCAGAATCTCGCAGCCTCTTGACAAAGAAGTGCAATATGCAGCATGACATTCTTCCCTAGTGGCCACTGGTCTCAGCTCCATTTGCTTGCAGAAACTGCCAGCCCACCTGGCTACCACCAGCCACTCCTGGCTGATCTTCCTCCCAGTCCTTCCGACTATCTACCCCAGTCCTGCCCGATTGGAGCACACACCATGGAGATTCCCCAGGGCAAGGCTGAAGATTAAGCCCACTGCTGTCTTCAGTGAGCATTGCTACAGCTGACAGTCTCTCCCCTTGTGTTGTCCCTGCTCAGTGCTGATCTCTACTCACTGTCTATCTTTGCTCTGTCCCTCTGCCTCTGCTGAAGGTTCTCCTTCAACTGCCTCCTATGATGGAATCCTTCCAGACCAGCTATCCCGAGCCTCCCGCCCAAGGTAACCCCCCTGTAAGGGAGGGCCATAGACAGCTTCTAGTCTGCACTCCATCTTCCCCCCAACTCCCCCTATTGGAATGACCCGTGTCGATTTATGGGGGCTGTCTCAGTCTCCTGCCAGTCTACTGCTGGGGATTGGCTGAGGCGCCATAAATATTCATAGCAGCCTCTCATAGACTCCACCCATTAATTCTAGAACATTCTCCAATGTCCCAAAAACAGGAGGAGGCACCAGAAAGCTGCTAGGATGAGTCATCCAGCCCTGACCTCTAGTAACCCTCACCCAATTTAGTGACTCAGGTTATTCCTGGCCAGAATATGCTTTTAGCTACTCTCACTCTAGTAGCACACACTAGAGAGTGCTACATTGATATGAAAGGTCTGGTGACCTAATTATTGACAAGAATAGTCTGGTGACATTTTTATTGATATGAATGGTCTGGTGATATATATATATATATATATATATATATTTTTTTTTAACAGAAATGTTTTTATTAGTAAAATAAAGTGTCATTACATCTTATTCATACATTAACAAAGGCATATGATTATACAGATCATAACATCACATCTTTTTGTCGGAGCTTTGCTGGACTTGAGTATGTCAGGTGCATATAAGCTGGGTATGGAGAGGATTAGCCAATAGATAGGTTAAGGGAGTTTGTATAACATACTAGACTATGTATTATCTGCAAGGATGTATATTGGGGGTTTTGCGCATGAGGAAAGGATCTGTCTCAGGTATTTGGAGGGCATAGAATTCGGTACCAGCATGTCATATACAGTGCCTTGCGAAAGTATTCGGCCCCCTTGAACTTTTCAACCTTTTGCCACATTTCAGGCTTCAAACATAAAGATATAAAATTTTAATTTTTTGTGAAGAATCACCAACAAGTGGGACACAATTGTGAAGTGGAACGAAATCTATTGGATATTTTAAACTTTTTTAGCAAATAAAAAACTGAAAAGTGGTGCGTGCAAAATTATTCGGCCCCTTTACTTTCAGTGCAGCAAACTCACTCCAGAAGTTCAGCGAGGATCTCTGAATGATCCAATGTTGTCCTAAATGACTGATAGTGATAAATAGAATCCACCTGTGTGTAATCAAGTCTTTGTATAAATGCACCTGCTCTGTGATAGTCTCAGTGTTCTGTTGAAAGCGCAGAGAGCATCATGAAGACCAAGGAACACACCAGGCAGGTCCGTAATACTGTTGTGGAGAAGTTTAAAGCCGGAATTGGATACAAAAAGATTTCCCAAGCTTTAAACATCCCAAGGAGCACTGTACAAGCGACCATTTTGAAATGGAAGGAGTATCAGACCACTGCAAATCTACCAAGACCTGGCCGTCCCTCTAAACTTTCAGCTCAGACAAGGAGAAGACTGATCAGAGATGCAGCCAAGAGGCCCATGATCACTCTGGATGAACTGCAGAGAACTACAGCTGAGGTGGGAGAGTCTGTCCATAGGACAACAATTAGTCGTACACTGCACAAATCTGGCCTTTATGGAAGAGTGGCAAGAAGAAAGACATTTCTCAAAGATATCCATAAAAAGTCTTGTCTAAAGTTTGCCACAAGCCACCTGGGAGACACACCAAACATGTGGAAGAAGGTGCTCTGGTCAGATGAAACCAAAATCCAACTTTTTGCCCACAATGCAAAACGATATGTTTGGCATAAAAGCAACACAGCTCATCACCCTCAACACACCATCCCCACTGTCAAACATGGTGGTGGCAGCATCATGGTTTGGGCCTGCTTTTCTTCAGCAGGGACAGGGGGAAGATGGTTAAAATTGAGGGGAAGATGGATGCAGCCAAATACAGGACCATTCTGGATGAAAACCTGTTGGAGTTTGCAAAAGATATGAAACTGGGACGTAGATTTATCTTCCAACAAGACAATGATCCCAAACATACAGCAAAATCTACAAAGGAATGGTTCACAAATAAACGTATCCAGGTGTTTGAATGGCCAAGTCAAAGTCCAGACCTGAATCCAATCGAGAATCTGTGGAAAGAGCTGAAAACTGCTGTTCACAAACGCTCTCCATCCAACCTCACTGAGCTCGAGCTGTTTTGCAAGGAAGAATGGGCAAGAATTTCAGTCTCTCGACACAGATCAGATCTATGCGTGATAGAGTGGCATGTAAACTGTCTCTCATCCAGGTGCTTCCATCTCCACGTGTCATGTGGACCAAACGTCTCTGTCCATCTAGCTAGACCAGAGTCAATCGCCGGACCAGAGCTCATTTTATCAACACTGGGATTGGGTGTCATGTTAAAAGCCAGAGAGGATAATATTGGTTGTGGGATATTTGGCTACCATGGTCAGGATCTTATGTAAAACCGCAAGATTCGCCGGCGGAGGTACATACAGGCCAACAACCACCAGATCGACTCGGTCACACATTACATGCATAATCACGAATTACCCATCTGGATCCAAATGAAGATCCAACAACACAAAGGGAAGTGTCTTATGTACCAGAACACTGACTCTTCGGGAATGGGAGGAGAAAGTGGAGTGGTAGTAAGAGCCCACCCAAGCCTTTTTTAGGGAGAGTATTCTGGATCCCACGAGATGGGTCTCCAGTAAAATACAAATGTGCAGGAGGTGTCTTTTCAGATATGAGAAAACTAGGAAGTGTTTGATTTTAGAATTCAACCCCCACACATTCCAGGAGAGTAACCTCAAGGGAGCCATATTAAAGGAAGTAATACAATCTCAATCCCTCCCCCCTTCCCATCCCCATCCAGGCCCAGCAACAGTATAGAATATAGGAGTGATCTGTTCATCAACCCCAGTACCTCCAGTGGATTACATTGTAATGACAGAAAGAAAATGTGTATATCCATATAAAAAGACCAAAAATCATAACTAGAAAAAGCACCCATTCCCCACTCCCCCCACCCCTCGCTACCTCCCAAACTCGGGTGCGTTTGATATCTTAAACAGAACATAACTATCAGTCTTTGGGAAGCAGTATATCAACAGGGTGCCTTAAAGGCACAATGAAAGGCACAATCTACCTAATCAGAAATTGTACTGCCTGTAATTAACTAGTTAAAAGAGGTAGTGTTGTATTGTCCTCCCTGCAGGAAGGAATTCGCCCAGACAAGTCCAGGGGCACGGTTCTTAGTGTTGTAAAGAAGCACACATTGACATATATTCCAATTGCTAAAACTTATGCATTGCTCAGCAGTCTCATCTCTTCGACTTCCATATAGATCAGGAGGGCAACACAGTCCCAAGTTGTCTTCCCTGCAGGATCTATCACAGCAGTGTGGCAAATAGAAGTCCGGAGCTGCCAGCCTGGTTACCAACTTACAGGGTTACCCAAGATCAGAAGTGGGTAACCATATGACAAACGAAAAGCAAAAAGAGGGGGGAGCAAAATTTTGGAATCGGAAATTCCAACAGGGGGGATAGGGAGCTACTACTGTTCCTCAGGCAAAAATGTCCAAGATGTGGCAGTGTAACAAGTACAGACAGTAAAAAATATCTCCCCCGTCCAATATGAAAGGAGTGAAGAGAAGAGATTTGTCACCAGCTTCACTGTTCAGCGTTGTGGTAGAGAGTCCAGCCAGTTGAAAGCGTCCTCCGGTGAAGTGAAGAACTTGTGGGTCTCACCATCCTGGACTCTGAGGCGGGCAGGAAAGAGCATACTGTACTTCAGACCTCCTTGTCTTGGGGCAAGCTTCACATGGTCAAAGGACTTTCTTTGTTTTTGGGTTTCAACTGAGAAATCTGAAAAACTCATGAGTCGAGATCCCTCAAATTGCAGAGCTTCGAGTTTTCTGCTCTCCCTCAATACCAGGTCTCTGTCCATGAAATTCAAGAGACGAAGGATAAGTGTGTGTGGAGGAGCTCCAGTGCGTCCATGGGCTGCTGGCATTCTGTGAGCCCACTCAACTGCAAAGAACGGGGAGAATGCTGGTTGCGGAAGTAGCTGGCGGAAGAGGTGTTCGATATAGGTAACAGGGTTGGGGTCCTCCGAGCCTTCCGGGAGCCCAATAATGAGGAGATTGTTCCTCCGATTACGGTTTTCCGTGTCCTCGGCACGATATTCCAGAGCCCGGACTTTATTAGTGAGGTTGTGAAGGGAGGTGGAATGGTCTCTGAGCAGATCCTCAGCATCTCCCACACGCTGCTCAACCTCCGTCAGCCTGGTTCGAAACTTGTCCATGTCTTTACGAATCAGCCCCATCTCTATATAAAAGAAAGTGATGTTGCGCTGTTCAAAAGGAATAAATGGAAAATATAAGACCAGTGTGTATCAAGATAACATAGATCAGCATATTAGAAAAAATAGTAAAGGTAATATTCAATTGTGCAAGCAGTCAAAAAAACACCTAAGAATAATAGCAATCTGCATATGTTGCAAAGAATTACTTATGGTGCATATACCTAAACAGCAATATCAAAGTGCACAGTGCAGAACATAACTTCTGTGTAAAAATCATATGAAAAAATAAATACGTTAAAAAACGTGCAAAGGACTTCAAATAAAGTGCTGAATATCACTATATAATATACTGATATCATATATCATGTATATCAACAATGAGTGTGCCCAAAAGTGCTAATGTACAAAACTTGTACAAGCTGATACGCATGCGTGAGAAAAAAATTACATATCAATGCAAATAAAATTAAATCGATCTGGTAACGTATAGTCCATACAAATCAACCAATCCGTATAGACCAATGTAATTGTCCAAAGATGCCAATCTTTTACTTCAAAATCTTCTGAATAAAGGATTGCATATATGACTGCTGACATCCACCATATATAAAGTATTTCCTTCTGTGCAAAACAACATAAAAAAGTGCAGGTGCTTTCTTGTGCAAAATTATCTGATGTGCAAAATATTGCACATGTGCAAAAGTGTTCTTTTACTGTGTGTGTTTGTATACTGTGTGTACATGCATGTGTAACCTGTGTGATTGTATACTGTGTGTGTGTGTGTTTGTGTACACTGTGTGGCCCCATAATCTTTGATTGCCTAGGGGCCCCATAATCTCCTATTGCACGGGGGCCCCATGAGTTGTCAGTCCGCCTCTGAATACAATACAAGACTGACATAGCAATGACGTATCTTTCTGTATAAAATATTAACACCGCCCACGAATAAATTAGAAGTTAGAAGTAACCGAGCTGAACGTGTCTCAGAGAGTGTTTACTTCTAATGTGCATGCACATTTATAGTTTTTAATTAGAAATAGCAGCAGATAACCTTGAATTCGTTTGTAGTTCTTATACATTTCAACGTGTATAGTGATATGAATGGTCTGGTGATCCGCGTATTGATATGATGGTCTGGTGACAATTTTATTGATGTGAATGATATACTGTAGTGACAATTTTATTGATAAAAATGATGTGGTGACATTTTTATTAATGGTGAATGTTCTGATGACATCTTTATTGATATGAATGTTGTGGTGACATTTTTATTGATATGAATAATCTGGTGAAAACTGTATTGATGTGAATGGTCTGGTGACATCTTTATTGATATGAATTGTCTGGTGGTATATTTATTGATATGAATAGTCTGGTGGCATTTTTATTGATATGAATGGTCTTGTGACATCTTTACTGATATGAATGGTCCGGTTATCATTTTATTGATTTAAATGGTCTGGTGACATCTTTATTGATATGAATGGTCTTGTGACATCAATAAAAAGGTTACCAGACCATTCATATCAATACAATTGTCACCAGATTATTCATGTCAATAAAAATGTCATTCATCATTAATAAAAATGTCACCGCACCATTTTTATCAATACAATTGTCACTACAGTATATCATTCACATCAATAACATTTTCACCAGACCATCATATCAATGCACAGATCACCAGACCATTCATATCACTATACAGGTCACACATCATTCATACAGATATTGATAATGAATGGTCTGGTGACAATTTTATTGATTTGAATGGTCTAGTGGCAATTGTATTAATATAAATGGTGTGGTGACATCTTTATTGAGAGGAATGGTCTGGTGAACTGTATATTGATAGCAATGGTGTGGTGACATCTTTATCTGTATAAAATATTTTTATTGATATGAATGGTCTGGTGACAATTTTATTGATTAAAATGGTCTGGTGAGATTTTTATTTATATAAATGGTTGGGTCACACTTTTATTTATATAAATGGTCTGGTGACAATTTTATGGATTTGAATGGTCTGGTGACTACTGTATTTATATAAATGGTCTGGTCACACTTGTATTGATATGAATGGTCTGGTGACATTTGCATTGATACGAAAGGTCTGGTGACAATTGTATTTATATAAATGGTCTGGTGACACTTGTATTGATATGAATGGTCTGTTGACATTTTTATTGATATGAATAGTGTGGTGACATCTTTATTGAGAGGAATGGTCTGGTGAACTGTATATTAATAGCAGTGGTGTGGTGACATCTTTATCGGTATAAAATATATATATTTTTTATATGAATAGTCTGGTGAAAATTGTATTGATTTGAATGGTCTGGTGATATCCTTATTTATATAAATGGTCTGGTGACACTTTTATTGATATGAATGGTGTGGTCACACTTTTAATGATATGAATGGTGGGGGGACATTTTTATTGATATGAATGGTGGGGGGACATCTGTAGCGCCGGCTCCTGAAGAGCATGCGCTATGTGTTGTAATTTTTTTTTTTCCTAAGCCTGTAGTTGGGTCTTAGGGTTAATTTCACTAAATTGTGGTCTTGGCATCAGTTTGGCTGAGCTGTACTATGTTCTGCCTGGTCATAGGTGTAGATATCACCTTTGACAGGCATTGGAACACAGTCTGGTTGGATGCATTGGGTACCAATCTCTCTCTCTGAGCCAATCAGTGGGTGCGTTGTCTCGCTGTGTATTCCAGGAGAGGGTACTTAAGGTGCTGAGGTCACGTGGTTCTGGGTTCCGGTCCAGAAGCATGTTCTGACTCCGTGGTCCTGGTCCTTCTGACCAGCCCCCAGAAGCCCTCATGGCCTGGGGTGCGGATCCATCCATTTCCGAGTCTCGGGACTGGCTAGTCTGGGGCACAGTAACTGAAAGGAGGATTTCAAGCTGGTCTGGCGCTGTCTTGGGTTTGGAGAGGCCCAGCAGCTCAAAACGCAACTGGGGGAGGACTCTTCAGAAGAGGGCCACGCACAAGGCTGGCTGCTCAGTAAGAGCCTGGAAGCTAAGCTGAAAGGACACCAAGTAAATCCGCCTTCTTATGGTATCGCCGGACCGTCTGCAAGATAATGGTACTGTACGAAAGTTCCTAATTTCTTTTACAAAAGTTTTATTGTCACGTTTGCCAACATAGCAGGTTTACAACAGAGCTTTGATACAGTCAAGAAACAATACAACTCAGGGCCTAATGGTCTTTATCAGTACAAAAGAGTCAGAAGAAAAAATTTCTAATAATTAAAGTGGGGTACCCCTAAAAAAAAAAAATTTAAAAGTCAGCAGCTACAAATACTGCAGCTGCTGGCTTTTAATAATCGGACACTTACCTGTCCCAGGGTCCAGCGATGCGGGGGAACGAAGCCCCCCCCTCGCTCCCCGCTCCGCTCGCGGCGCCGTCATGCATACTGTGGCTTCACAGCCGGGCACCCACTGCGCATGCGCGAGCGAGCGGCGCAGGGCGCCGTGATACGCCGTACAGTCACCTGGGACACATGACAGGTCCCAGGTGAATGTGCGGCGCGAGGGGAAGTGATGTCACCAGCCCGGGCAATGAAGAAGGCAGACTACGAGGGACCCCCTAGCAACCGGTATTTAGAGGTGAGTAAAAATTTTTTTTTTTGCCAATTATTTTTTTTTTATTTTTTTTACGAATTTTAAGTAGTTTTATTTTTTTGGTGGCAACACCACTTTAAATTCAATCAGACGGCATCTGGGAGTCTGACGATCCTGATCTCATATCATACTAGGGATAGTATATGCCTGTGGCAGAATCGTGTATTACACCCTATTGGTACCTGAGAGCTGGTATCCTCAAAAGAGGAGTCAGAATAGGAAAGGAGCATGCGAGGAGAAAGAATCCGGAGATTAGTGAGATATGAAAAAATACAAGGGAAGGGAATTAAGTTCCGCATGGCTAGGAAGAAAGCCAAAGAGGGAAAAGGGGACAGGAGAAGAGAGTGAGAGATAAAGAAAAAGGAGGGGAATGGGGTCCACAGGGCGAGCGCTCCAAGGTCTTTATAATGACAGTAATGCTACATCAAATCTAGAGGGATGGTGGTGTGCTATCCAGGGTTGCCAAACCTTGAGGAATTTGGTGTGCGTGTCGGAAAGGATGGCCGTTAATTCCTCATTGAGCATAACATCATTGAGACGATTTTTAACTGCTTCAAAACTCAACATGGGGGTTTTCAACGCTCTCACAATTGTCAACTTAGTTGCGGTAAAAAGATGCTGCGCGAGTTGACATTCAGTTCGATTTAGTTCGGCTATGGGTTTGGCTAATAGCGCCTCATAGAGGTTCCTTTTAAGATTGACCTGAAACAGATTACGGATAAGAGTGTATACCCTGACCCACTGTCTGCATACTCGCAGGCACGTTCACCAGATATGCACCAAAGAGCCTCTCTGAGAGCATCCTCTGAAACAGAGTGGGGAGTAGGCTGGAATGAAGTGGGCCAGCCTCACTGGTGTATAGTACCATCTGTACAGCACTTTATAGGCGTTTGTTAGAATTAACACATTAGTGGAACATTTAGATATTGCCGACGTCATTGCTGCCAGTCCTCAGGGCCCAACCCGCTACCCAACTCCCTCTCCCATTGAAGATGGTAAGCATGAGATGGGGGTTTCTTCATAGATATCACAGCCGAATAGATCAGTGAAATCAAGCCCTGGGAGTGGGGTCTGGATCTGCAAAGGCTCTCAAAGGAAGTCAGGGCATAAGGGGTAGGATTGGGTTTTATCAAGCTCTGAAGGAAATGGCGAAGTTGCAAATAACTATAATGTTCTCATAAGGGGATGTCATGGGAGGTGCGTAGCGTCTCAAATGCCACAATTCTCATAGGTGTGAGCAATGAATGAACATCCATGAATCCATTCAAAGTCCACCACGAGGGGTTGTCATGGCCTGGAGGGAAAAGTGGACATCGCAGAAGCCGCAATAGAGGGAGGTGGGGGGAAATCAGTCCCGCCGAGTACTTCACCGAGTCTCAAATTCGCAGGGTATGGGTCATACAGGGCCCTACAGTTGTCGGGCGATGCGCCGGAGGGAGCCACGGGAGTGAGGCAACAGGGATGGGGGTCAACATCTACTAGGTCGATCGTGGCCTAGAGCGGGAGCTGATATGTCTTGTGGAGGCATGATAGTGGGGCTATATTGGCCGCTACATAATATGTCCTCAAGTTGGGAACCGAGAGACCGCCGTTTACGCGTTTAGTGAACAGAATTTGTTTGGCTATGCGGGGGCGAGATGATCCCCAGATGAACCGCAAGATCCTGCTTTGGTGGATGCGAAGAATATGTGACAGGACGGGAATCAGCAGGACCCGGAAAAAATATAATAATTTCGGAAGATAGGTCATTCGGATAGCTGTAATTCTGCCGAACCATGACAGGGGCATGCTGGACCAGGATGACAACATATCTGTTAATTTTTTAATCAGCGGAGGGAAATTCGCCTGGTATATACCTGAATGTGTCGGAGTAAGACTGATACCCAGATATGGCAGTGACGTGACCCACTGAAAAGGGAACGTGGATTGCAGGTCTCGAAGCAAACCCGGCGATAGATTGACCGACAGGGCCTTTGATTTGGAGGGGTTAACCCGGAACCCCGAAATGGAGCAGAAGGTATCCAAGAGCACTTGTAAATTTGGTAGGGTAATTCTGGGAGAGGTGACCGTCAGGAGGATATCATTGGCAAACAACGATATTTTGTGGGAACAGCCCGCTACCTCAATGCCCCTGATGTCAGGATGCGTTCTGATTGCCTCCGCCAAGGGCTCCAATGCCAGAACAAAGAGCAGAGGAGATAATGGGCACCCCTGGTGAGTTCCCCTGGCGATGTCTAACACCGGAGACTCACATCTACAATATTTGATCTTCGCCCGGGAGGAGTCATACAGAACAGACATCCATCGCATAAATGATGTCCCAAAGCCATAGTGTCGAAGGACTGCCATGAGGTAATGCCACAACAAAGTGTCAAAGGCTTTGTTCACGTCCAGAGACAGGAGAATGAACTCAAGCGAGCGAGTGTTGGCTATGTGTTGGAGTTGCAATATGCGCTGAATTGCATCCCCTGCCTGTCTCTGGGGTACAAAGCCGACCTGATCCTTTCTAATTAGTCGGGGGAGAAAAGAATTTAAACGATTCGCCAGAATTTTTGTCAGAATTTTCATATCAATGTTAATAAGGGAAATCGGTCTAAAATTAGCCAAGGAAGAGTGGTCAAGGTCTGGCTTAGGGATCATTACTATGTTTGCTGTCAATAAGTCTGGGGTAAAGGAAGAACCATTCTTAACGGAGTTATACATGGCTGTTAGGTGAGGTGCTATTAGCTAGCTAGCTTCCTGTAATAGAGTGCTGTGTAGCCGTCTGGTCCTGGTCTCTTTCCCATCTTGAGCTCTTTAATACCCAGGAGGACCTCCGAGACCTGTATATCCCGGTCCATGAGGGCGACATGTGCTTCCGTCAAGGTTGGAAGCGCAAGGTTGCAAAGAAAGTCTGCGATGTTTTGAGCATTAGGCTGTTCCTGTGCTGTGTATAATTTTGTTAGGCGGTAACAAAATTCTGCTAATATCTTTTTGGGATTACTGGTAAGACACCTCACCTGTCACATAAGGTGATGGGAGAGAATTTGGGGGCAAAGGTACAAAGTCTGTTTGCTAGCATACGATTAGGCTTGTTCGCCTTTGCATACCACCTCTGACGGGACCAGCGCAGAACACGTTCAGCGCCATCTGTGAGGCATAGATTGAGCTCACTGCCGGGTTTGTTCCAAGAGCTTATGTCCGTTTGGGGTGGGAGATTGTTTATAGGCCACCGAAAGGGTTTCTAGACAAGTCTTGAGGGCTTTCTGCTTCGCCATACACTCCCGCCTACGGGTCGACGCCACCCGAATAATGTGACCCTGCAGTACTGCTTTGTATGCCTCCCAAAGTGTTACAGGGGACGCTACCGACCCAGCATTTTCACGGAAGTAATCTTCCGAGGCCTTCAGTAAGTCTTCCTGTACTCCCTTGAGCGAAAGGAGGGAGTCATTCATCACTCAGGGCGAAAATTGAGGCCTATCTAGAATTGGGTGGCAGACCACCAAAACAGGGTCGTGGTCAGTCCCTGGGGCTGCCAAAATGGAAGCAGTCACTACCTAGGGAAGGCTACGGCGAAGCATAAACATGTGGTCGATTCTAGAGTGTAGGTGATGGGGGTGAGAATAGTGGGTGTAATCTCTACCTTGTGGATGGCACTCCCTCCAAAGGTCGACCACAGGGAAAGTTCCTAATTTCATCCTTCAGTTACATCTAATTTCTGTGCTCATTTAAAGTTCTACAATCAAGTCTGTGGCAGAGACTTTGTTAAGCTTAAATCACCTGTTGGCTGCTAAATCCACAAACAGGGATTTATCCGATAGTTTAAATATCCAGTTGTGAATGGCTATTCCCTGGATCATCTAGAGCAGTGATTCTCAACCAGGGTTCCTCCAGAGGTTGCTAGGGGTTCCTTCAGCATTGGGCAATTTCTGCCTCTGAGATAAGTTCCCACGGACACCATTCATCTTTTTATCTGCATGGAGGTAATTCTTCCCAATAACTACAAGTGTAAGGACCACTGCTCTCACTGACCATCACACGTATGTATCATGAGTTGTAGATTTCTAATTTTTAGCAGGGGTTCCCCGAGACTGGAGAACTATTTTAAGGGTTCCTCTGTGTTGAAAAGGTTGAGAAAGGCTGCTCTAGAGAGAGACATTTCAAGTGTCAGCAGTTCTAAAAGTACCTGAGCTTTACTACCCATACCCTCTATTCCCAACTGTAGAGACTGTGTTCTGTTCAAAGTTTTATGCAAATAAAATTTCTTCAAAAAGCATTCAAGTGTCGGTCTCTGCAGTTTATTGGGCCATCAACCTCGGGAACCCCTAGACAAGAACGAGGTGCAGAAGGTAAACGGTAAGCCCAGCAAAACCAGCCGCTCCTTCGGGGGTAAGTGCTACACATCTTTATCAGTATAAATGGTGTGGTGACCTGTATATTGATATGAATGGAGCGGTGACATTTTTATTGATATGCATGATGTGGTGACATTTTTATTGATATGCATGGTGTGATGACATTTTTATTGATATGAATGGTGTGGTGACATCTTTATCAGTATAAATGGTGTGGTGACCTGCATATTGATTATTTATGAATGGTGTGGTGACATTTTTATTGATATGCATGGTGTGGTGACATTTTTATTGATATGCATGGTGTGGTGACATTTTTATTGATATGCATGGTGTGGTGACATCTTTATTGATATGCATGGTGTGGTGACATTTTTATTGATATGCATGGTGTGGTGACATCTTTATTGATATGCATGGTGTGGTGACATTTTTATTGATATGAATGGTGTGGTGACATTTTTATAGATATGCATGGTGTGGTGACATTTTTATAGATATGCATGGTGTGGTGACATTTTTATTGATATGCATGGTGTGGTGACATTTTTATTGATATGAATGGTGTGGTGACATCTTTATTGATATGAATGGTTTGGTGACATCTTTATTGATATGAATGGTGTGGTGACATTTTTATTGATATGAAAGGTGTGGTGACATCTTTATCAGTATAAATGGTGTGGTGACCTGTATATTGATTATTTATGAATGGTGTGGTGACAGGTTCTCAAAGCACCACACTGTGTAGGAGACCTCAGGTAAATCTCCAAATCCTATCCTATCTCTCTCTCCCCCAACAGAGCGTATGAAAGAGAGATGGGCATGCGCGGCGTCACGTGCCCCGGTCGGCGCACCGAAGTGACGTCACGGTGAGGCGGTGGAAGATGTCTGAGGCTTCCGGTCGCGCGGCGGGAAACGAAATGCCGGCCAAGAAGCAGAAGCTGAGCAGCGATGAGAACAGCAATCCGGAGCTGTCCGGGGATGAGAACGTGAGAGGGGCGGGGAGGGGGAGCCTGACATTACCCGGGGCCTCTATTATTGAGGGGGAGGCGGGCTGTGTCTGTGTGTTTTCTCTGTTCATCCTGAAGCACACACAGCCCGGGGCCCTCAGTCCTCCTCCGCCTGCCTGGGGACTGCGAGCACCAGCATGGCCTGCAGGATGGGGGGAGATGAGCAGACGGAGCTCAGCGCTACTTTATTATTACACTATAGAGGGGAGGGCACCCCATCACTGCCTTAATACTGATGTCTGTAGTATAGGGGGACCCCATCACTGTCATAGTATTACCGAGGTGCGTCTGTAGCACAGGGGCCTCATGGGGTGCGATTTCACCTTTTACCTTATTACTGTTGTCTGTAGTACAGGGGGCTCTATGGATGACGGGGACCCCATCCCTCCCTAATTATTACTGAGTTGTCTGTAATACACGGACCCCACACCACTGTCTAGTACCGGGAAGGGGAGAGGGGGGCGGATGACAGAGGGTGACCCCATCACTCCTTTATTACTGTTTGTAGTATGTGTGATATCTGTAGTACAGGGGCCCTATCATCCGTTTATTACTACTATCTGTAGTATGGGGGGGGGGGGGGGGTGTCACCATCACTATCTTATTAGGAGGTCTGTAGTACAGGGATCCCATCACTCATTTATTACCACTGTCTGTAGTACTTGGGGGTGGGTGGTCACTATCAGGAGGTCTGTAGTACAGGGACCCTATCATCCGTTTATTACTACTATCTGTAGTATGGGGGGGGGGGGGGTGTGTCACCATCACTATCTTATTAGGAGGTCTGTAGTACAGGGATCCCATCGCTCATTTATTACCACTGTCTGTAGTACTTGGGGGTGGGTGGTGACAGAGGGTGACCCCATTACTCCTTTATTACTGTTGTCTGTAGTATTTAGGGGGGGGGGTGACTCCATCACTACCTTATTACTGTGTGATATCTGTAGTACAGTGGTCCCGTGTGTTTGGGGGTGGGGGTGACCGTGACCCATCACTATATTGGTGACCCATCACTATAAAGCTCGCCACAGCGCCTAGAGGCGATTCAGTTCGCATTGTGCGCTATACAAGTATTTCATTCATTCATATTAGGTTTGTAGTACAGGCATCCCACCATTCCCTTATTACTATTGTCTGTAGTAGTGGGGGAGGGGGGCAGGTATGGTAGAGGGTGACCCCGACACTTATTGTGTGGTGTCTGTAGTACAGGGACCCCATGGGGGCGTCCACTCCCTCATTACCGATCCCGATAGTACGGGGGGGGGGGGGCAAGGTGAGGGGGCTGCTTTACTCCCTTATTACAATACAGGGCTCTCCATTACTCCCTTATGTCTATAGTATAGGGGACCCATGAGGACAGTCACTCCGTCATTACCTTATTATATAACAGGGCTCCATGGGGGGGGGTTGGTATACCTTATTACTGAGTGATGTCTGTGTATAGGGAAAGGGTGATCCCATCATTACCTGATTAGCTATGTCTGTAGTATAGGGAACTTATGTGGGAGAGGTCCCCATCACTCTCTTATTACAATACAGGGCTCCCCATTAATCCCTTATGTCTAGCATAGGGGCCACATGAGGACGATCACCCCATCACTACCTTATTACAGTACAGGGCTTTATATGTGTGTGTTGTGCGCCGTAGTATTCCTTATTAGTCATGTCTGTACTATAGGGACTTTATGTGGGACTTTCTGTAATACAGGGTACGTATGGGGGAGGGTCACCTCACCACTATCGTATTACAGTGCATGGTTTCATTGGGGAGCCTTTTTACTGAGTGATGCAAGTTTAGGGAGAGGGTGCCCCATCATTCCTATATTACTGTGTGATATATGTAGTAAAGGGATCCCATCACTTTCTTTCTTATTACATTACTGGGCTCTATGGGGGGGGGGGGGGTGACAAAATTACTCTGTAGTATTGGGGGGGTGATCCTGTCATTCCCTTATTTTTTAAATCCGATAATTTTTTTATTAACAGCAAACAAAAAACAACTTTTTTTCCATCTTACAAGAGTCATTCCTTTATTACTGATGTCTGTAAGACAGGGGCCACATAGGAGGATGATTACTGTATGATGTCTTGTATTGGAGGCCCATGGAGCAGGGTGACCACCATCACTCAATTGTGTGATGTCTGTAGGAGAGGGGCACCCCATCACTCCCCTATAATTGCTGAGTGATATCTAGGGATAGGGTGACCCCAGCACTTCTCTATTATTGTGTGATTTTTGTCTGGGGGACCCTGGATCCAGCAAAGAATCGGGTTTGATTTGTGCTACCTGATAACCCCCCCTTTTCTCCAAGGGTGTAACATGCCATGTGCTACGTAGTTGGCTGCTTTGGCACTAATCGCTGGGGTATTGTTACTCTAAGTTCCGCCTTGTTGATGAACTGGCGCTTGTGACGCACTCGGGGGGGGGGGGGGGGGCGCTGGCGTGCTGCTCGGGGGGGGGGGACGCTGCACTCAGGGCGGGGGCGCGCGCGCTGCATTCAGCAGGCCGAGGGGTGGGGGGGAAGTGGGCTGCATTCAGCAGGACGGAGGGGGTGGTCTGGTGCTGCATTCAGCAGGACTGGGGGGGTGGTCTGGTGCTGCATTCAGCAGGACTGGGGGGGTGGTCTGGTGCTGCATTCAGCAGGACTGGGGGGGGTGGTCTGGTGCTGCATTCAGCAGGACTGGGGGGGTGGTCTGGTGCTGCATTCAGCAGGACTGGGGGGGGGGGTGGTCTGGTGCTGCATTCAGCAGGACTGGGGGGGGGGTGGTCTGGTGCTGCATTCAGCAGGACTGGGGGGGGGGGTGGTCTGGTGCTGCATTCAGCAGGACTGGGGGGGTGGTCTGGTGCTGCATTCAGCAGGACTGGGGGGGTGGTCTGGCGCTGCATTCAGCAGGACGGGGGGGGGGGTGCTGGCGCTGCATTCTGCAGGACTGGGGGGGTGGTGGTGGTCTGGCGCTGCATTCTGCAGGACTGGGGGGGTGGTGGTCTGGCGCTGCATTCTGCAGGACTGGGGGGGTGGTGGTCTGGCGCTGCATTCTGCAGGACTGGGGGGGTGGTGGTCTGGCGCTGCATTCTGCAGGACTGGGGGGGTGGTGGTCTGGCGCTGCATTCTGCAGGACTGGGGGGGTGGTGGTCTGGCGCTGCATTCTGCAGGACTGGGGGGGTGGTGGTCTGGCGCTGCATTCTGCAGGACTGGGGGGGTGGTGGTCTGGCGCTGCATTCTGCAGGACTGGGGGGGTGGTGGTCTGGCGCTGCATTCTGCAGGACTGGGGGGGGTGGTGGTCTGGCGCTGCATTCTGCAGGACTGGGGGGGGTGGTGGTCTGGCGCTGCATTCTGCAGGACTGGGGGGGGTGGTGGTCTGGCGCTGCATTCTGCAGGACTGGGGGGGGTGGTGGTCTGGCGCTGCATTCTGCAGGACTGGGGGGGGTGGTGGTCTGGCGCTGCATTCTGCAGGACTGGGGGGGGTGGTGGTCTGGCGCTGCATTCTGCAGGACTGGGGGGGGTGGTGGTCTGGCGCTGCATTCTGCAGGACTGGGGGGGGTGGTGGTCTGGCGCTGCATTCTGCAGGACTGGGGGGGGGGTGGTGGTCTGGCGCTGCATTCTGCAGGACTGGGGGGGGTGGTGGTCTGGCGCTGCATTCTGCAGGACTGGGGGGGGTGGTGGTCTGGCGCTGCATTCTGCAGGACTGGGGGGGGTGGTGGTCTGGCGCTGCATTCTGCAGGACTGGGGGGGGTGGTGGTCTGGCGCTGCATTCTGCAGGACTGGGGGGGGTGGTGGTCTGGCGCTGCATTCTGCAGGACTGGGGGGGGGTGGTGGTCTGGCGCTGCATTCTGCAGGACTGGGGGGGGTGGTGGTCTGGCGCTGCATTCTGCAGGACTGGGGGGGGTGGTGGTCTGGCGCTGCATTCTGCAGGACTGGGGGGGGTGGTGGTCTGGCGCTGCATTCTGCAGGACTGGGGGGGGTGGTGGTCTGGCGCTGCATTCTGCAGGACTGGGGGGGGGTGGTGGTCTGGCGCTGCATTCTGCAGGACTGGGGGGGGTGGTGGTCTGGCGCTGCATTCTGCAGGACTGGGGGGGGGGTGGTGGTCTGGCGCTGCATTCTGCAGGACTGGGGGGGGTGGTGGTGGTGGTCTGGCGCTGCATTCTGCAGGACTGGGGGGGGTGGTGGTGGTGGTCTGGCGCTGCATTCTGCAGGACTGGGGGGGGTGGTGGTGGTCTGGCGCTGCATTCTGCAGGACTGGGGGGGGTGGTGGTGGTCTGGCGCTGCATTCTGCAGGACTGGGGGGGGTGGTGGTGGTCTGGCGCTGCATTCTGCAGGACTGGGGGGGGTGGTGGTGGTCTGGCGCTGCATTCTGCAGGACTGGGGGGGGTGGTGGTGGTGGTCTGGCGCTGCATTCTGCAGGACTGGGGGGGGTGGTGGTGGTGGTCTGGCGCTGCATTCTGCAGGACTGGGGGGGGTGGTGGTGGTGGTCTGGCGCTGCATTCTGCAGGACTGGGGGGGGTGGTGGTGGTCTGGCGCTGCATTCTGCAGGACTGGGGGGGGTGGTGGTGGTCTGGCGCTGCATTCTGCAGGACTGGGGGGGGTGGTGGTGGTCTGGCGCTGCATTCTGCAGGACTGGGGGGGGGTGGTGGTGGTCTGGCGCTGCATTCTGCAGGACTGGGGGGGGTGGTGGTGGTCTGGCGCTGCATTCTGCAGGACTGGGGGGGGTGGTGGTGGTCTGGCGCTGCATTCTGCAGGACTGGGGGGGGTGGTGGTGGTCTGGCGCTGCATTCTGCAGGACTGGGGGGGGTGGTGGTGGTCTGGCGCTGCATTCTGCAGGACTGGGGGGGGTGGTGGTGGTCTGGCGCTGCATTCTGCAGGACTGGGGGGGGTGGTGGTGGTCTGGCGCTGCATTCTGCAGGACTGGGGGGGGTGGTGGTGGTCTGGCGCTGCATTCTGCAGGACTGGGGGGGGTGGTGGTGGTCTGGCGCTGCATTCTGCAGGACTGGGGGGGGTGGTGGTGGTCTGGCGCTGCATTCTGCAGGACTGGGGGGGGTGGTGGTGGTCTGGCGCTGCATTCTGCAGGACTGGGGGGGGTGGTGGTGGTCTGGCGCTGCATTCTGCAGGACTGGGGGGGGTGGTGGTGGTCTGGCGCTGCATTCTGCAGGACTGGGGGGGGTGGTGGTGGTCTGGCGCTGCATTCTGCAGGACTGGGGGGGGGGGGTGGTGGTCTGGCGCTGCATTCTGCAGGACTGGGGGGGGTGGTGGTCTGGCGCTGCATTCTGCAGGACTGGGGGGGGTGGTGGTCTGGCGCTGCATTCTGCAGGACTGGGGGGGGTGGTGGTCTGGCGCTGCATTCAGCAGGCCCTTGGGGGGGGGGGGCGGGGGTGCTGGCGCTGAATTCAGCAGGCCCGTGGGGGGGGGCGGGAGTGCGCATTCAGGACACTTGTGAGGCTGCATTGATGGGCACTGACCCTTATAATGGTCCTCTTTGAATAAAGTTTGGACACCCCTGCATAGTGTGCACTTGTCACAATTAAGAGCACTAAGTTCCACCGTTCACTCTGTTGTGTCTTTGAAATTTAGCAATTTGCACTGTCTTTTCCGCTGCAACTTCATTTAACAGAAGTCAGTGCATGTTCATTGGGAGATCTAGGTTGAAGCAGCACCTGGAGTGAGTATTTCTACTCAGTACTCTTCTTTCTGCTTACTTTCTAATCTTTTAGTTTGGAGTGTCCCTACATTTGATCTGATGAGGTTTTTAGTGTATGCATAGTTGCTTTTTTTTTTTTGGCTGGTTTGGAGGACTCTAAGTTAAAGCTGCAGAAACCCACTGATGGGGTTTTTTCACTTTCTGGCTGAAAATGGCAATCCCCCTTTTTCCTTTTTTGTTAAAATGTAGACATGATTTGTAATTTGCCTGTCCGGAAACCACACAACGGTTAAGAGTTGGGGAATGTGTGAGGTGCTTTGCAGTCATGTAGGGAAAAAACATTTTTTAACTTCAAATCGCCGGAATAAAAATGATTCTCGTCTGACCTAATTTCATCCTACCATTGTCTTCAGATGTGAGTCAGCACCAGAGCTATGTAGGTTGGGACTTTTTGTATGTTGGAGTCAGTGTGCTGTAAATGTCGGAAACCTTTTACAAGAAGAAAACTTTAGAATTTTGCAGTAAGGTGTAACTGATCAACCCACGTACTGTATATTCACGTAAAACCAAAACCAGTGCCCATCATAGGCAGGCTCGCCAGTGCCCAACGGCCCCACCAGTGCCCGTCATAGGCAGCGCGGCCAGTGCCCGTCATAGGCAGCGCGGCCAGTGCCCGTCATAGGCAGCGCGGCCAGTGCCCGTCATAGGCAGCGCGGCCAGTGCCCGTCATAGGCAGCCCGGCCAGTGCCCAGCAGCCCCACCAGTGCCCGTTATAGGCAGCCCGGCCAGTGGCCAGCAGCCCCACCAATACTCATCATATGCAGGCCGACCAGTGCCCAGAAGCATGCCAGTGCCCAACAAGCCTCACGATTGCTAGTCATATGCAGCCTGCCAGTGCCCAGCAGCCCCACTTGTGCCCAGCATATGCAGCTTGCTAGTGCCCAGCAGCTTTACCAGTGCCCATCATGTGCAGCCTGCCTGTGCCCACATTAGCGGCGATCTCCGTGTCATGGAGCTGTATTTGAATTGCCCGGCCGCAGTAACGATGTCACGCTGATTCAATGTCCCACCATTGAATTGGTGTGCCATCTATTACAGGAGGTGGGACATTGTTACTGTGGCTGGGCATTTTAGCTCTGTGAAACACGGAGTTAGCGGCGAGGGGAGGACTGGGCGCAACAGGATGACACTCGCGCAATGGGCGGCACCTGGGGCAGACCAGGCCCCCTTTGGTATCGGCTGTGTTTTTTTTTTTCATTCGGCTGAAAACTGTTTAATTTCGGTGCACCTCTAAGTTTTAATCATATGTCAGCATCTTCTTCTTAGTGCTAACATCTCTTCAGAGCTAAACTAGCAGTTCCATTAAGATCAGTTTCACAGTGGAGGTAAAGATCACAAGGCCTCCAGCAAGTGAACGGAGGAGAAGGGAGGGAGGTAATCATCACCAGAGGGGACAGATTACCTAACATGCATGTTTATTAAGCTGGCCATACACTGTGCCACTTTCGGCTTGTTCTTGAGGAACCCAACAAATTTCTCTGTAGGTGCTTCGATTGGCTTCCTCTTGCCTGATATCCTTTGATTCAGAAAGGAGCCGAACGAAAAATTGTCTGCAGGACAGCCGGTGCGACTGAATAATCTAACAACCACTGCCAGCTTCTGGTCTTGAATAATCTGACAACCACTGACAGCAGCTGTCAGAATAAGGTAGTCTGGTGGCAGAAGGGATTTGTCCATCCACGCTTTTAGGTAAACAAAAAATATCTAACCGTGTATGGCTAGCTTTAGCTTTGAAATAACTTGTGCTACATTATAAGCCTTAAGGTCAAGCACCATGAGCTGTGAAACTCATCGAGGCATATCGCCTTTTTTGTCAACTAATGATTTTGCCTCCAAGAGTTGATTAGGTTAAAAAAATGGGTACCATCATCCTAAATGTAAACAGTAGGGAGAAGGAAGGGGATTGAACAAGGGCTACTCCAAAAAAAACACATTTGCCCTTAATCACCCAAAGTGAATTGGACTATTGTGTTACCCAGTTATACAAAAGAGCATTATAAAAAAAATTACTCTTATTAGAAAATATACAAAAACATACATAAATTACAGCAAGAACATGAAAGCAATTGTTGCAAGAATCATAATACAATAAAAATGGTGTTGGAAAGGACCAAAAAAAAATTGTAAATAAATAATAATATTATGTGGGTTGCATTTTGGGGCTAACACCCGGGGGAAAGGGAAAGAGAAAAAAAAAAACCCTGAATAAATCTTCCAGTTGCTGTAATTTTATATGAACCATCTCTTTATCTTTGTGTTCTTGCTAGGTTGAGGCCCTTAGAAACGGTATTGTGTTAGTCAGTGTGACAGGTTTAAATTGAAGAGGAGCTACAAAGGAAGATGACACTGCATCATGTACAATTTCCAGGGTTCTTAAAAAGTTGGTATTTTTAACCACTTCAATACTGGGCACACTTACCCCCTTCCTGTCCATGCCAATGTTCAGCTTTCAGCTGCAAAGACATTTGCGCAGTCATGTAACACTACCCAAATCAAATCAAATTTTTGTGATGTTTCTCGCAAATAGAGAAACATCACAATCGCCATTGAATTTTAAATGAAAAACAAAACAAAAACTAAAGGCAAACATTTTGAAGAAGAAATTTTATTTTTCCCTAGTTTCTGTCAGTAAATTTTGTAAATCAGTAACTTTTCTCCTGCACTGATGAGGCAGTGCATTGTTATCTCTGACACTGTTGGGGCTGTACAGATAATCGGGGGAATTACTATCGGTGCCCTGATTATCTGTACAGGTCTCTCCTGTGAGGAGATGCCGCTGATGGGGGAGAGACAATTACCGGCACTTCCGTGTATTGGCCTGTGATTGGAAACAGCTGATCACGTGGGTAAAGAGCTGCATCATCTGCTCTTTACTGAGATCGGAGTTGCACCATGTCCCAGGGCGCAAGCGTGGTGAAACTGGGGCGATGTCACATGAAGTCGTCCCAGAGTGAGAGGGGATCCCGCCCGCCGTCGTTTGTCTATACAGTGGGCGGGAGAAGGTTAACCTAAAGGCCTGATGCATTAATGTGTATTGTACTTAATGGCAGCCCATTGAAGTGAGTGGGCTGCCAAGGTACACGACTGTGCATTAGGGCATTGGGGTGCCATTGTAAAATTATTAGCACCAAAGTATAATGGATAGGTGTTGCCAAATTGCGTTAGTGTACACTGGCCTTAAAGTGATTGTAAAGACTTGTTTTGATTTTTAAATAAAAACAAACACGTTATACTTGCCTTCTCTGTGCAGTTGGTTTTGCTTACCTGAACCCTGGAATATCTCACAGGGGAGACGCACTCCTCCTCTGCCCGGGGTTCTCGACTCTTGATTGGATAGATTGATAGCGCAGCCATTGGCTTCCTGATGCTGTCAATCAAATCCAGTGACGCGGGGGCAGGGCCAAGTCCTACATTCTGCGTCTATGTCGAGGTTCGGGGCCACTCTGTGCAAAATGAACTGCACAGTGGAGGTAAATGACATTTTTGTTTTAAAAAAAACAAAACAAATCTAAGTTTTACAATCACTTTAATGCATAGAATGCATTAAGGTAAATCTGCCTTTACAATTCTTAAGGCGGGAGTCCACCGGGACTCCGCGTTTTTTTTTTTTTTTTTTTTTTTTTTTTTTAAAAAGCCAGCAGCTACAAATACTGCAGCTGCTGACTTTTAAATAGTGACACTTACCTGTCCAGCGCGCCCGCGATGTCGGCACCCGAAGCCGATCGCTCGCTCGGCTGCCGGGTCCCGCCGCCATCTTGGGTATGGGAATCAGGAAATGGAGCCTTTCGGCTTCATTTCCCGGTTCCCTACTGCGCATGCGCGAGCCGCGCGGCGCAATCCGGACGGTCCCCGCTGCCTCTGGGAGCTGTGTGTTTCCCAGCAGGCAGCGGGGCACTTGCTGAAGGGGGCGGGCGCTTGCGGAACGGGGGCGTAACCTACGCCCGTTCCGCAGAGAGCTAGCCCGGAAGTGGGTGCAGTTACCTGGATTATCCAGGTAACTGCACCCCCCTCCCCCCTGAAAGGTGCCGATTGTGGCGCCGGAGGGGGGGGGATTCCGATGAGCGGAGGTCCATTTTAGGGTGGACCTCCGCTTTAAGCAAATCAAAAGCCAGACCTTTATTTATAATTTTGGACAGAGTAGAGGGATAAAACTGCTGTCAGTATATTTTGGCCATTTGTATCTAGTTTGGGTGATCTCCCTTCATTTCTGTTTTCCCCCTCTCTCATCAGCCATTCTCAAAAGCCTTATGGGTTTTTTTTATCCACAGTGTATGTATATAAGGAGTTCTATAAATGGAGCCGGTGAGATTGTTGCATACCCGCCTTACCTCTTTTTCTAAAATGCCTTGATTTCTGTGAATGGGTGACCAGAGAAGATGAGGGAGGGGATGCGATTGGAGCTATATCCTGCCACTGCTGATTCCTGCAGCACCCAGGAATATAGTGCTTTGTGTGGGACAGCTTCTAATGAGTTTAATGCTAAGCCTTTCACATGTAGTATACATAATAGAGCTAACTTGCATAGCTAGTTTAGCATTAAGGTATATGTAAGGTGTTTGTTATTTTTTTTTTCATTACTCAGATTGTTCTGATTCTTTAAAAGTGGGACAAAGTTTTTACAGACTCTTCATCCCTGGTGGGGCACGCTGGTAGTTGTAGTTCCTGGGCATCAGGAGAGTGCTCATGCTTGATATTTGTTCTATTACACAAAGCCTCAACATCTAGTTGTAACCTGTATTAATAGTGCATTTATTGTAATCTGTTCTCACTTCTGAGACTTCAGCATGTGAATTTAGTCTCGTAGATGCAGAGGGGTTGGCAGGCAAGCGGCTGGTAGATGGAAAGGAACGCTACTGTGCTTGGGGTGCAAGCTGTTAAACGCAGTGCTTCAGGTTTTCTGAGGTCCTCCGCATTCCTTTCCATCTATCATCAAGCCGTTTGCCTGCTGACCTGCATCTACCAGCCGCTTGCCTGCCGATCTCTGCATACCTCAAAGGACTACATTCACACACTGATCCTGACTCAGAAGTGAGTGCATTTATCATAATATATTTCAATTATTAATACAGGTTACACTTGGGTGGTCCCCTCTCTTTGCATACGTGTATTAGACTATCTCAGGTCTTAACGAGGGAAGCTGCTGCCACCACCATGCATGATTAAATTTTTTCCCCTGGGGCTTAGTTGCACCGTTATTTCTTTCTTTATAATATTTTGTTAGTGCATGTGGGATTGGAAACTAAAGATTTTTTTTAAAGATTTTCTTGTGCTGGGTAATTAACTTCCTGTTAAAGAGAATCTGGATTATCCCATTGTCAGCTTTGTGTGTTCATATCAAATGTTTTCTGTTCACAGGATGATGCTGTCAGCATAGAGAGCGGCACTAACACAGAACGACCAGACACGCCTACAAACACAGCCAGTCTCCCAGGCAGGAAGGGTTGGGGCAAAGGAAAATGGAAGTCCAAGAAGTGCAAATACTCCTTCAAATGTGTGAACAGCCTAAAGGTACATCCTGATTATTAAACCTAGGACTGTATTTCCCATACACGTTCCATAGATGAGTAATTTTTTACGTTCAATCAGCGGGTTGAATGAAAGACACTGCTCATTCACACCCTTGTTACGAATGAGGGAATCCTCCCCACTGAGCTATTGTATTCTGATGGCAAGGGGACTTCCCCCTCAGAATACACTGATCAACATTGCAGACAATAGCCTGCAAAGTTGATCAGTGTATTCTGAATATGATTAGGGAATATCTAACAGGGTGGTTGTACAGAAGTTTCTCTGTAAATCAACTTCTGTATAATCACAGTGCCCATACATGGGTCCAAATTCAGCTGGTCCTTGCTGAACTGGTTACATTTCGATCCATGATTTCCTGGCTTTATCTTGGAGTTGAATGAATCTTGCTTGCCCAACACATGGAGACATGCCAGTGTCTTAACAACATTGTTGGTGGTGCTATCTCGGACAGCATGCAGACGGCCATAGATAAAATTTTGCTGCTTCAGCAGGACCCGGACAAATTTAGATCCATCTATGGGCAGGCTGATTGTACTGAAGTTGATCAGGTTTTTTTTTTTTAGTTTGTTGGCATTAAGAAAAGAAGTAAAAAAAGAAAAAAAAATCTAAAAAATAGTCCTTCCAGCTTAAGCAGCACTTAAACAATAAAAAACACATTAAGTCAAAAAATATTGTGTGAATCCACGTGAGAAATTCATCATATCAGTGTGACAGTTCATATCAAAAACAGCTGAGTAGACGATCGACCATCACCACACCATGTGATTCTGCACAATCGCCTTTTGTATAATATGTTCAGCCTTTGTAATCAATGCCCAAAGGAACTTGGCATTGATTACAAAGGCTGAACATATTTCAGCCTTTATCCAAATAGAACTGATGTACTCTTTTGCCCAAAAATAGAGTGTTCTTGTGGTGTTTGATCACCTCTGCTTTTTATTTTTTGAGCTATAAACTAAAAAGAACGAAAAAACATTCCCAATACATTTTTTAAAAACAAAATCAGATTTCTTCATCAGTTAAAAAAAAAAAAAAAATCCCAATTAGCGCAAAAGTTAGTGTCTACAAAATAGGGGTTAGATTTAGGGACTCTATTTCTTTTACGAGTAATGGCAGCAGTCTGCGATTTTTAATTTTTTTTATCGGGATTGCGGCACACAATTCTGACAGTGAGGGACACTTTTTGGGGACCACTGACAGTGATGAGTGCTATAAAAATGCATGGTCACTGGCAAGGAAGGGGGTTAACACTAGGGTCGATCAAAGGGTTAAATGTTCCCTAGGGAGGTGCTTACTGTGTGGGGCAGTGTCACACTGAAGGAAAAGAGATCCGTGATTCAGCTTGGCCAAATCGCAAGATCTTTCCCTTCCTGACAGATCCACTGTTTGTCTTGTTTTACACAGACAGATGGCTGATCTGTCTCCTGTAGATGATCGGCGGGTCACGGTGGCCGCAGGACCCACTCATTTTCTCCCGCTGTCCTTCAGCGGGAGCAGCGTGTCTGCCCAAAACTGCATGCACGAAATCGCGTACCTTTATGTGTTTTTGCACAGCCAGGCTACCCTGCCGCAGTATATATGTGTTTGGGCGGTCCAGAACTGGTTAAAGTAGCGTAGTGCCGTATTGCAAAAAAAATGGTCTGGTCGTTAAGGTGGTAAATCCTTCCGGAGCTGAAGTGGTTAAGGGACATCCAGGATATTCTAGCCCTGGGATCTTCAAACTGTTGGCAAGCAAAGGGCCACATCCAGCCTTTACCTGCCTCTTGGGGCATTATTCCTCCCACTGAAACCGAGAATAGGGCATAATTCCTACCATTGATACCAGTGATGGAGCACTATTCCTTCCACCAATGCCAATAATGGTGCCTAATTTATACCAATGAGTCGGGCACGAGTCCTCCTAAAAATGTTACAGGCGCTATGTAATCGGTTTACTACAACTTAACATAAAGCCTGGGACATTGTCCAATCCTACTGATGGTGGGGCATTTTCTACTCCCACTGGCCACAGTCCAGACCTTCTAAAGTTTGAAGGACAGTAAACTGGCCCATTGTTTAGAGAGCTTGAAGACTCATGATCTAGCCCTTCTCCTCAACCCTGCCCCTTCCTTACATTAGATTACAGTTCTTTCAATCAAGCTCAGCATCACCTATGGGTGTTTGCTAGGGCAGTCTGCATGCAAATGCAGCCTCCAGGTACTCCCATTCCTCCAAGAGCCAGTCCCCTTCTTTATTTACAGTGCCTTGCTGGCCTTCCTGCTAGAAGTCGTCTGCCTGTATTGCACAGAGACTAAGGCCCCTTTTACATTTGTGTGACCTGAAAGTCGTGCGATTTATTTATTTTGCAATGCATGTGTAAACATGAGCTCTATGGACTTCAAATCGCATCAGTCAGAGCAAAGTAGTACAGGGGCTACTTTGAAGTCGCTGAGTCTTGAAGTTGCACAGATATGATTGGTACTCGTGTGGAACGACTTGTCATACGACTTTGCAGTCCCAAATTGCACAAGTCTGAAAGGGGCCTAAGTGATATCGCCAATAAAAAAAAAAAGACGTGTAATTAAAACACGTTATAGAGCCCGGGCTGAGACTCCCACATATGTTCACAGTGGATTTGCTTCAAAGTGCGGCTTATGGGATTCTTTCTCTATTAAAAAAAAACGAATTGCCTATAATGTTTAAAATTCAGTCTCGCCCTGCTCGGCACACGATCAGTTGCTATCTTTTTCGGCACTGTGCTGAAAATATGGAGGCTTTTCCGATCATGACATAAACAACTGCTTGGGCGGGCTCTGGGCTTCAGCAAAATGATGGCCTCCAACAAGAGGAATCAGGAAAAATGCTGCAGGTAATTTACAGTACACAATTCTATAGCTATTAATAGGGAATATATGTTCCTTACTAAAGAACATTTGTTTTTTATTATGTATTTTTTATTAATTAGGGATCAAGTTCTGTTTTAATTGTAACCCTTTAAATGGACCCTTATGGTTATTTGTGGTAAGATGTTTTTTTTCCTCCAAATTTAATAAACTCATTTCACCACAGGAAGATCACAGCCAGCCTCTTTTCGGAGTTCAGTTCAACTGGCACAGTAAGGAAGGAGATCCACTTGTGTTTGCTACAGTTGGCAGCAACAGGGTATGTCCTACATCATAACTGATAATGTAATGTAGTTTTTTTTTTTCCCTGAGTAATTTGCAATGAACAAAATTCAAGAATCAAGCCTTTAAGTGGCTATAAATTACTGTATGCACCGGTTCATAAAAGACAGTAATAGTGGTGGTGAAGAGTTTTCAGTCATTTCATAACAAGACTATGACTGCTACCACACCACCTAAACATTGCCTGATTCCCAAATACTGGAAAGCCCCCAGATTACTACTTGTAATTGAATGGATATTGTCATTTTACAGGATACATTTGATGTAAGAGCTCACATTCTCAAAAGGCACAACTATGATGCCTATTACCAAACATGGGTGGCTGCATTTCATTAAAGCGGGAGTCCGCCGTTTTTTTTTTTTTTTAAAAGCCATCAGCTACAAATACTGCAGCTGCTGACTTTTAAAATAGTGACACTTACCCGCCCAGCGCGCCCGCGATGTCGGCACCCAAAGCCGATCTCTCAATCATCTCTCAGGTGCTGCCGCCGCCATCTTGGGTATGGGAATCAGGAAGTGGAGCCCTTCGGCTTCATTTCCCGGTTCCCTACTGCGCATGCGCGAGTCCCGCTGCGCAATAAGGATGGTCCCCGCTGTCTCTGGGATCTGTGTGTTTCCCAGCAGGCGGGGGGGACTTTTGGAAAGGGGCGTACCTTCTGCAGAATCTGCGCCGGAAGTGGGTGCAGATACCTGTACTGTACAGGTACCTGCACCCCCCTCCCCCCTTAAAGGTGCCAATTGTGGCGCCGGAGGGGGGGAGGGTTCCAATGAGCGGAAGGTCCACTTTAGGGTGGAGCTCCGCTTTAACTCCAACCCCTGCAAGTCTTACCTGGAGACAGTCATAGATTTTCTACACTGTCCTGTATTTTGATGAATCCCAGGCATGGTATATTTTTGTATAGTTACATTGGTCCAGCTTAGGCCAATGTATGTATATACCATATCTTGCCAATTCCCCTGAAAATCGCTGAAGACCCCGCTACTCCAGTAATCTTTTCTTCCAGTGCTCAGCAGCCCGATTGATGCCTTTTGAACACTGCTACTTCAGTGATCTGCACTAGCTTCCAGGCCCTGTGATAAACAGCCGGCCTAATGCACTGTGAACACAGGAGGTCGGCCACTCACCACAGACGACTTTCAAAGAATGCTTTGCATTTTCTGAATTTAATGCAAAGTGTTTTCTGATTGGACCAGGTGGGACATCACTGTCCTGCTTTTCCACCTTGTCCAATCAGAACGCTTTGCTTTCATTCAGAAGTTGCAAACCATTCTCTGAATGGAGTTTGCTGAGCGGCTGACCATCTGTATTCACAAGGCATCAGGCCAAGCCGCTCAGTATGGGACCCAGAAGCAAGTGGAGATCATTAGAGTAGAGGTATCTACTTCAGTGATTTCTAACTTCCAGGACATCAACCAGATATATTACTTGCATAGTTTATTAATTTACGGGATTTATATAGCGCCGACAGTTTAAGCATCACTTTACAACATTAGAGCAGACAGTACAATTGCAATACAAATCAGCACAGGGGGGAAACATAGAGCCTTGCTTGTTAGAGCTTACAATCCAAGGTGGACCAATGTAAACCTTTACTGTGCCTGGAATTCTTTTAATTATTGCAGACGTGAGTTGACCAGTTGAATACTGGTCAACTCAATGGTTAAAGTCATGCCAAAACCGGTGATGACTTTTGTTCCACAGAGATTCAAACTGGCCCTCCTCCTCTTTGTGTTCCCATTGTCATGTGATGACAAAGACATTTCTAGTGTTCTGTTATATTTGCACTGTTTTCTGAAACTTGTCCTGTTTTTGAATGGATGAAAAGTTAATGAAGCTATATTGCAAAACAACTCTTCTCCCATGTACGAAAATGAGAGATGTATGTGTATGTATATATTTATAATTTTTTTTTCCCCTTCACATAATGTGAAAAAGTGACAAACTTGTGTTCTGTCCAGATGCGTGTGGGTGTGTATGTATGTATATAATTATATTATATTATATTTTGTGCTTACAGATAGTGCTGATGTGGTGGAGGATTGGTACAAGCTGCCAATCACTGCAGCCTTGATAGGAGAAAGTGTTGAAGAAATAACTGGGGTTGACTTACTAAAACTGGAGGGTGCAAAATCTGGTGTAGCTCTGCATAGAAACCAATCAGTTTCCAGGTTTTATTGTCAAAGCTTAATTGAACAAGCTGAATTTAGAAGCCGATTGGCTACCATACACAGCTGCCCCAGATTTTTGCCAACTCCAGTTTCCGTAAATCAACTCCAACTGTTAGTAAAGGTGACAGCTGAGAAGAAGGTGCTGGGGTGTGATGTTATCTGATAATGCAGTGTTACTTGTGTATTTATTTCACTTGCTGCCTGTGATATAAACAGAATTGTGTTATCTCACTTGTTCTCATTCTGCTTATAGGTCACGTTATATGAATGCCATTCACAAGGAGAAATACGATTACTGCAGTCTTATGTAGACGCTGATGTATCCTTCAGCTTTGATTTTTGGCTCCGGTTTCTGTGCAGAATGTGAAGTAAAAGAAAGAATTGAGATCTGATTCTCATGCTGAGATCTGTGTCGGTGTACCTGCTCTGGGATTTTCAATATAATCGCATACTGCATTGACCCAAACATATCTTGTTCTTTTTTTTTTGAACAAGAGACTGCTAAAAGACCACAGGGCCCCTTCTATACAGCAATAGCCTTCAATTGTTTTGTTCTAAGTGTTTGAATTATTATTATTATTATTTTTTTGTGAATCACAGGAGTGCACTTGCTCTCCTGTAACCCTGATCAGCTGATGGTGGGCTATTGCCCACTATTGGCTGACGAGGCAGAACCGCTTCAGGTTCTGGAACAATCGTGATAATGTCAGGATCCACCCAGCTGCCTGACTGCTGGCTCTCGCCCTCGTGGCTGAGTGCCAGAGCCAGCTACACCTGCCCCTTCCCCAGCCTGGCGCTCTAGTGAGCGCTGGGCGAGCGGTGACTGACGGTCATAGTTCTCTGATCAGAGTAGACCAATAATTGAGTGGTCAGCAGTCATGTGATCACTCAGTTCTCTGTAAATCTCCATACTTGCCTCCATTCTGTGATGCTGCAGCTGTCCTATGTTGGCTCTAGGACTGTTTTTTGTAAGCCATATACTTATCCTTTTAAGTCACCAGTGCGGTCAGTTCCTGGGCATTGCAGTTCCAGGGAAATTAAAACCTGCTGCTTTTTTGCTGCGCTGGATTGTACTGGAATTGGGTAAAACGCACCGGACCCCACTACAGTAAGGAAAAAAGCATCGGGAAATGAATCAAAAACTTGCCAGAAACTGAGTTTTTGTGGTGTGAACCAGCCCTCAGTCCTGCTAGTCAGGGGGTCACGAACAGCCTTTTGTATACAGGATCAGAAGCAGAACTTGCAATTACTATTACTGAATGGTTTATCTGTCATCAGATGGCACAATCTGAGGTTAAGTCTAAACCTGTCAGTACCAGTAGTGGAAGCCTTCCTCCAATCTCTTTAAATAAACCAGCTTACTTTGAGAATCCTTTGCCATGTATAAGATGTCTTTATTTTTTATTTTTTTGACACGCCATGCATGAATAGAATAAAAAACAAAACACAGGAAGATACAATGTTTGAAATCTTAATGTTAAAAAATGACCTGGTACCATTTATGATTTTCACTTAAAGCAGTATAAAACCCAAAAGAAAACATTTATTATATTGCAGCTTACTAATTCTTAGACGTGATGGCGGCATTTTTTTTTTTTTTTTTCATTAAAGCTTGCTTTTATTTTCATCTGGTAATCGAACCAGCGAGTCTGTTATTTTAAAAGCACAAACGCTCCAGTAGAATGTATCAGTTTACATGGATGAGACAAACCATTTACATGATCAACTTTTATTTATGCAAAAGATTTATCCCTAAAGCAAGAGAATCTATTTTCTTTAACCAGTTATAAAGTGTCAGCTTGAGTTTGGCTTCAATTTGTCTTCTCTAAATCTGCTAATACATCTAACACTCCCCTCCTATGAGACTGACAAAGCTTTCTGCTTTGCTCCATGTGCTCTTTCATCCAGAGTGGGTACACTGGAATACAGGGGGCGTTACTGGCCACATCACCTGGGAGGGGAAAAAAGCCTAAAGCAAGAGTACTAATGTAGTCACCACATCTTATTGATAAGCTGCAATATATTACATTTTTGGTTTGGGGTTTATTACCCCTGAAAGGTTTTCTTTAGTGTAAGCTTAAAGTGGTTGTAAACCCTTACAAACCACTTTGACCTACAGGTAAGCCTAGATTAAGGCTTACCTGTAGGTCCAAGAAATATCTCCTAAACCTACACGGTTTAGGAGATATTTACTAAAAGACAGTCACAGCGGTCTACGGCGCATGCGCTGTAGACAGCAGCATGCAGGCACACTATCGCCATTAGCATGCTTCTATCGGCGATATGCCGTTAGTGGCGGTTCCCGTGCGCATGCGCGGGCGGGAGTGACGTCATCGCTGCTACGGCGCTGTGAGTGGCCGGAGCAGCGATACCTGGAAGAAGATGGATGCTCCGAACTACAGGGGACAGCGGTGACATCGCTGGCTCCTGTGTCAGGTAAGTGACACATAATGGACTACTATGCGATGCATAGTAGTCCATTATGTTTTACCGGGAGACAAAGAGGAAGTAAACCCATCAGGCGTCAGCAGTAAAGCGGCACTATTTTTTTTACACTTGCGGTGAAGGAGTTAATAGTGCCCATAAAGCGCTGCTGCAGAATTGCTTTGCAGGCGCCTCAGCCCATTGATTTCAATGGGCAAGGGCGCTTAAGGAGCAGTGTATATATCGATCCTAAAGCACCCCAAAGATGCTGCTTGCAGGATTTTTTTTTTTTTTACGTTCCGCAAATGCACTGCTCCAGTGTGAAAGTACTCGGGCTTTCACACTAGTGACAGGAGAGGCGCTTTGCAGGCGCTAGTTTTAGCGATAAAACGCCTGTAAAGTACCTCAGTGTGAAAGTACCCTTAAGAAAACATTACATGAAAATGCAAAGTCCATACCTCCCACAGTGGGGAAGGTGATGGATTCTTTGACCTGCTTTAATCTATAGATTTATGGTATATTGTCAGGGGCCATTAGTTGTTTGTGCCTTACAGTGATTGTCCTGTGAACCTTGAACTGACAATGCACTCACTGTCAAATTGAGTGTATCTGTATGTAGTTATCTGCATTAATCTTTGTGCTTGTTAAAACTTACAAAAAAAATTAATAATTTATTGCACACAATGCGAGGTCCATTTATCTGGCAGCCACCCATTGCCCAAAACATTGTATGCTCCTCCAATTTTGCAGTTTTTTTCTTTGGTGTGTTCTCCTTAAGTGTAAGATATAGGCAGATGAAAACTTCTACACTTGTGCATGGACCTACGACAGCAACACAAGTCACCCACTCCTCGCAGTGGCTGGGTCCAGGGGCATCATCCGTATAATTAATCCTATCACTATGCAGTGTATCAAGGTAAGTGGATCTAATATAAAATACTCGCTTTACAGTGACTGACTGGGGACCTCCAAGTGCGTTTTTAAATAATTTGTTAACCTAAAAAAAAATAGATCCTGTTCCTTTAAAGCAGTGCTTGTGCTGTCATTTGGCCCCTTGTATCACCTGAAAAACCTGGCTGATCCTGACAGTTTTTACCCTCCCCCTCTGTAAACTGACCACT